>NC_134354.1:365129241-365131741 GCF_048569485.1 Anomaloglossus baeobatrachus | reverse complement strand
TGTATGTGTATGTATGTGTATGTATGTATGTGTATGTATGTATGTGTATGTATGTATGTGTATGTATGTGTATGTATGTGTATGTATGTATGTGTATGTATGTGTATGTATGTGTATGTATGTATGTGTATGTGTGTGTATGTATGTATGTGTATGTATGTATGTGTATGTATGTATGTGTATGTATGTATGTGTATGTATGTATGTGTATGTATGTGTATGTATGTATGTGTATGTATGTGTATGTATGTGTATGTATGTATGTGTATGTATGTGTATGTATGTGTATGTATGTGTATGTATGTGTATGTATGTGTATGTATGTATATGTATGTATATGTATGTGTATGTATGTGTATGTATGTGTATGTATGTGTATGTATGTATATGTATGTATATGTATGTATATGTATGTATATGTATGTATATGTATGTATATGTATGTATATGTATGTATATGTATGTATATGTATGTAATGTATGTGTATGTATATGTATGTATGTGTATGTATGTGTATGTATGTATGTATGTATGTGTATGTATGTATGTGTATGTATGTATGTGTATGTATGTATGTGTATGTGTATGTATGTGTATGTATGTGTATGTATGTATGTGTATGTGTGTATGTATGTGTATGTATGTGTATGTATGTATGTGTATGTATGTGTATGTATGTGTATGTATGTGTATGTATGTGTATGTATGTGTATGTATGTGTATGTATGTGTATGTATGTGTATGTATGTGTATGTATGTATGTGTATGTATGTGTATGTATGTGTAGTATGTGTATGTATGTGTATGTATGTGTATGTATGTGTATGTATGTGTATGTATGTATGTATGTGTATGTATGTATGTGTATGTATGTGTATGTATGTATGTGTATGTATGTATATGTATGTATATGTATGTATGTATGTGTATGTATGTGTATGTATGTATGTGTATGTATGTGTATGTATGTATATGTATGTATGTATGTGTATGTATGTATGTGTATGTGTATGTATGTATGTGTATGTGTATGTATGTATGTGTATGTATGTATATGTATGTATGTATGTGTATGTATGTATGTGTATGTGTATGTATGTATGTGTATGTGTATGTATGTATGTGTATGTATGTATATGTATGTATATGTATGTATGTATGTGTATGTATGTGTATGTATGTATGTGTATGTATGTGTATGTATGTATATGTATGTATGTATGTGTATGTATGTATGTGTATGTGTATGTATGTATGTGTATGTGTATGTATGTATGTGTATGTATGTATGTGTATGTATGTATGTGTATGTATGTATGTGTATGTATGTATGTGTATGTATGTGTATGTATGTGCTTATAGGCTATACATTTGCACTGTACGGTCGCTCTGTTGATTTTTGGCTATATACCCTCCTGGTTGTTCTCAGAGGAGACAACATGTCATCCGCAAAAAGCAAGGGTGCCAAAGCACAGGCGTACTTTGCAACCTGTACCTCTTGTACAGCTGTACTACTGGCAGGTTCCACTGACCCTCATTGTGTGCAATGCTCGGCCCCTGTGGCACTTACTCAGCCGGAGCCTCTGCTACAGGTGGCCCAGGTGGAACCACCTGCTACCACTGTCCAGGTGACAGGGACGGAGTTTGCAGCCTTTGCTGACAAACTGTCTGAGTATGGATAAATGGTCTGCTAAAATACTGGAAGCATTGCAGTCCAGACCGGTGATTCAGGCCCCGGGCACTGTCCAATCCTTGACCCCTGGTCCCCCTCAATTGGAACAGCAAAGTGCCCCTGGGGTAACCCATAGGTCCCAGGGTGAGGTCTCTGACACGGACCGCAGTCCCAGGCCGCCCAAGCGGGGTCGCTGGGAAATTCCCTCCACTTCATCACACTGTTCAGGGTCCCAGCAGGAGGACTCTCTGGAGGATGAAGCTGAGGTATCAGATCAGGATTCTGATCCTGAAGCCGCTCTCAACCTAGATACACCTGAAGGTGACGCAGTAGTGAATGACCTTATAGCGACCATCAATCAGGTGTTGGATATTTCTCCCCCAGCTCCTCCAATTGAGGAGTCTGCGTCTCAGGAGAAATTCCGTTTCAGGTTTCCCAAGCGTACATTAAATATGTTTCTGGATCACTCTGACTTCAGAGAGGCAATCCAGAAAAACCGAGACTGTCCAGACAAGCGTTTTTCCAAGCGCCTTAAGGACACACGTTATCCCTTCCCCCCCCGAGGTTGTCAAGGGCTGGACTCAGTGTCCTAAGGTGGATCCTCCAATCTCCAGACTGGCGGCTAGATCCATAGTTGCAGTGGAAGATGGGGCTTCACTCAAAGATGCCACTGACAGACAGATGGAACTATGGTTGAAATCCATCTATGAAGCTATCGGCGCGTCTTTTGCTCCAGCATTCGCAGCCGTATGGGCACTCCAAGCTATCTCAGCTTGTCAGGCGCAGATTAATGCAGTAACACGTACATCTGCCCCGCAAGTGGTGTC
>NC_134354.1:364960028-365129041 GCF_048569485.1 Anomaloglossus baeobatrachus | reverse complement strand
AGGAGGTCATGGTGGCAACGGGGGGAGCGTGGCAGGCCCCACGCGTATCGCTGCAGACAGCTTCGTCAGGGGAGGGTGTGGCCTAGACCACGTGAAAGGGTATATATAGGGACCCAAATACTGTGGATTTAAGCCATATGGTTACGCAATTTACATACCATTGGTGATCAGACAAGATTCCTAGCAACGAGAATGGACGCCGCCATGACCGGATGTGATGTCATGTATGGAAGTCTGGAAACCGGAAGTAGTATTACACTTTTGGAAAGTCCGTTACTAGAGGCAATAATAGCCAGGGAAGCGCGATATAAGGTTTATATAGTCCGGGCAGACATACAATGTCAGTCTATGGGAAAGTTTTCCCAGAAAGGCACAGACATAATTATCGCTGCGACTGGAAATGAGGTCACATTTGGAGCAAACCATAGCTGAGAGAGCTGCGCATGCTCACAACAGTTACAAGGGAATTGCATTGGACAGTTGTGTCCAAGGAAACAGAAGCCTGTAGATTAAAGGGACCTTAGTTCAATTAGCCAAGGCCCGCTATTGTGAAAACCAATTATCCAAAGATTACAGAAAATCACTGCTGGCATTACGGCATCAGAAGCAGGGCACACGATCAGGGTGAAGACTTATGGTAGATACATAGAACCACATAGTTGTGGATTTATCCTCTAATAGTTAGTCATCACTTAATGTACATTATCCCAACCTTACAGCATATAATGTTATCATCAATAAAGATGGTCCATTTGAGTAAGACACTGCCACCGCCGATTTTAATACCGCAATCGCGGATTTATGCATAAAATTCAAATGGGGACAGGTGAAACATAGAGCATGAAGAGGGATAAGAATAGAGAGGCCCACCACGATATTGCATGGGGATTCCGCAATATCCATTATCGCCTTTTTAGCTATATTTGTGACAGTCATACAATTGTATGTGTGTTTTTTGCTGTACCTCTTTATGTATAACATGGTCTCCAAGAGCTCTTTACATGCTTGCATTATGCTCTTTGTTATGACTATTCATGTCTCCCACTCTCCTCTTTTCTCTCTTCTTTTTTCTTCTTACTTTTTTCCCTGCTTCTGATATGCCCTGGTTTTTGACATCCCATTTTAGATAGTGCCCTTGATGGTTTGTGATGGGCTCTCACGACTGTGCGGGACCACTGCCACTTACCCTTGGTGGGGGGGGGGAAGTAGCTCCTTCTTTCCGGCTCAAGATTGGCCATCTGATGCGCTATTTTGAGATATTCACCCCTCGGCCTTGTGACGCGCCTGTTGGGGGTGTCCGCCCCCTGCCGTGTGACGCATTGATTGGAGGTGTGTGTCCTCTGGCCATGCGCCGTGCATAGTGGGGGTATCCACCCCTTGGCTGTGTGACGCGTCGGCTTAGGTGTCCGGCCCATGGCGCGACCGTGGTGGCGTCCTTGGCAGCGGAGACCGTAAGTGTTTGTGACGTCACAGGAAGTTTTCTTCCATCCGGCCTCCGCTGCTGACGCTCCACAGCTGCGTGATCTGGCGTGCCATCCACCGGTATGCAATAATGAGGGGGCATTTTAATGGGGCTTGGTGCCCTTTATAAGGTCTATACACTTCACTATATTTATACCTGTCCCCCGACGAAGTATATCTGCGAAACACGTGTTGGGATGTTGGTCCCCACGTGCTACCCCGGTTCTTTGTGATCCATCACCCTGGTAGGTGCAGCGCCCTTTGGGCTTTACTTAGGTTTACCTGATTTATTAGGCTTTACTATACCTCTGGGCTGTCATCCCCTGTGTGGTTACCTACTACCCTGGGAGGGGGTTTGGATCCTTTGGAGATTTTTTCTCTCTTATTTTCTTCCGGGACACGTGGGGTGTTCTCCCTTTCAGCACCCATTCTCTCTGGTCCTTTTTCTATATCACTTTGATTAAATTATTGACACATCCACAGCATTATTTAAATAAAATGTTTTATACATTTAGAATTATGGCTTGTTTGAGTGTCTTTTATATATGGCAAATTTAAAGACTCTTCTTTTTGGGTATTATCATTTATTGAGTTGTTGCCAATAATATTTTATGTGGCTCTTTTTTGTTCTTAATATCCATTATATGTTCATCCTGTGCAGAAGCACGAGGAATATATAATATAGCAATTGATCATGATCCATCCCATGTACCACAGTTTGCGGATTTATTTAAAAGATTGCTATAGGTGGGGCAAAAACGCTCCCCCATATCAATAATTCAAGTACCACCATGCCAATAAGATCATATAGGAGATGCTCCAGGGTGTGTCATCCCAATAAGGGATCGAGATTTAGTACTTATGGTTGCATCCTCCTGCACGGTCACAGTCATGTTGACCACCAACCAGGTGGGGGGAAACAAAAACAAGTCAGGATCCCGAATTATGGAATAAAGTGCTGACATGTAAAATACATTGAGTTCATCACAAAGTGTCCAATGCTGAACGGAGGGATACATCCATGTTCATTCTTAGTTCGACGGCAGAGGGTCCCAGGTCTAAAAGTATAGAAGTCTCTACATTTGATGAGAAGTCTGGATGTATATGTAAACTCCTCCTTTCCGTCTGTGTCCCCCTTCCATGGGTCCCTACATAGGGTAGAGAATTTGTTGGCAATGGGCACTAGAATAGAAAGAAGCAAACAGTGATGTTAGATGATTTCATTTGTGTCAGAAAGGCAAAAAATTAGCCCAAGAAGCCTGTATACAACAACTCTTCGTTTAGTCCTGATGGTGTGAGGGATTTAAGTAAGAAGATCCATCTCGCCTCAGCCCTCAAAAGAGGTTTCAACAAGGATCCTCCCCGCCGTTACTCCTGATTCTCTGGAGTCCTACCAACCGTAAATTGTGGCATGAACCTCTATGATTTATGAGGAAGTGTGAGGCCACAGATGTCAATGTTTTTCCTTTCTTTTGGTCCGACTTCGCCAGGTTGATGGTAGAAATGTGTTTTTGTATTCTCCTCCGCAGTTCCTGGATGGTCTGCCCCACATAGATTTTCTGGCATGGGCAAATAATGGCATATACAACATTAGTAGTCTTGCAATTGATATATGTCGATAGAACATGCGGAGTAGAATCAGTAGGGTCAACAAACACATTCCTTGTCGGGTGCATGAATTGGCAGATGTTACACTCACCTCATGCGTAGGATCCTCTTAGTATCTGTCCTCTGTTCAATTTTATTGTTGGTCTTTTGAAGTGGCTTCTGGTTAGCATGTCTCTGAGACGAGGGGCCCTTCTGGCAGTAAGAAGAGGGGCATCATTTACAAGAGGTGCCACCTGGACATCCGTTTTGAGCACCCTCCAATGATCCCGCAGAATGTGTCTCACCTGGTTCCAGTGGCTGTTAAAGTCTGTGATTAGTCGGAGTGGTTGGTCTCCATGTGGCTTCCTGTGAGTCAATAGATCACGCTGGGTGTCCTGTTTGGCTCGCTGGAAAACGGTGGAAATGACCCCTCTGGGATATCCTCTGTTCCTGAAACGTACAGTCAAATTATGGGCTTGATTAAAGAACACGTCATCAGAAGTACAGTTACGGCGTGCTCTTAAAAATTGTCCCACCGGTATACCTCTCCTTGTGTGAGATGGGTGGAAACTGTCGAATCGAAGAAGGCTATTGGTAGCCGCTGGTTTTCGGTAGAGACTCCCTCCTCATTGACTTATGCAGTTTTGTGCTAGAACACAACTACTTCCTGTTTGATAACATCTTCTTCAGGCAAATCTCAGGAGTTGCGATGGGGGCACGATGCGCGCCGGCATATGCTAACTTGTTCTTAGGGTGGTGGGAGGAGACCATTGTTTACCCCTCCCAACCATACAGAGAACACTGGTGCAGGTACATTGACGACCTGTTCTTTTCATGGACTGGCACTGAGGAAACCTGTCAGGATTTTTTGAATTTTTTGAACACTAATTCCTATAACATCTTTCTGACTTCAAATATGTCATTTTCAACAGCTGTTTTTCTGGATCTGTGCATAACGGTGAAGGAGGGTCATTTTTCTACCAGTCTCTACCGAAAACCAACGGCTACCAATAGCCTTCTTCGATTCGACAGTTTCCACCCATCTCACACAAGGAGAGGTATACCGGTGGGACAATTTTTAAGAGCACGCCGTAACTGTATCTCTGATTACGTGTTCTTTAATCAAGCCCATGATTTGACTGTACGTTTCAGGAACAGAGGATATCCTAGAGGGGTCATTTCCCCCGCTTTCCAGTGTATGTCTGCCCGGTCTATATAAACCTTATATCGCGCTTCCCTGGCTATTATTGCCTCTAGTAACGGACTTTCCAAAAGTGTAATACTACTTCCGGTTTCCGGAGTTTCATACATGACATCACATCCGGTCATGGCGGCGTCCATTCTCGTTGCTAGGAATCTTGTCTGATCACCAATGGTATGTAAATTGCGTAACCAAATGGCTTAAATCCACAGTATTTGGGTCCCTATATGTACCCTTTCACGTGGTCTAGGCCACACCCTCCCCTGACGAAGCTGTCCGCAGCGATACGCGTGGGGCCTGCCACGCTCCCCCCATGACCTCCTCTATGTGCTCCATCCTCGGGTATTATACTACAACTTTTCCTCCCTGCTTCCACTGAACAGGTGGTGAGATTGACATACATAGTTCTGTGAGATAGCCTCTGTCCAAACCCCCATAGGGACATACTGACAGATACTATTAGGTTTTCCATAGCCAGACTGCTGTTCATGTGGGAGGGGACACTGTGGTTGTATGTCTTTTTGTCATCCCATGTGACTTATTTATGATATTGTTCAGTTGCACAACCAGGAATTTATCATTCATGCGCATTTACTGTCTGTGCTTGATATCATGTCACATGTGATTCCAGGGATATGTGCGCTGTTGATATCTTTACACCGCAAGCACTGTGTATTAGATTTACCCTATTGAGTTCTTTGGATGCACAGATAACTATTACTCTTTGAAAATTGTGTATGTCACTTTGTACCTTGCGTGGTAATTTAATCTGTACACAGGGAGAACGTGTTTTGTACCTGTGCCATTCTTGCACATTTTAATTGGTTTTAATGTACACTGTGTGTGTTTTCCGTATACAAATAGATATGTAGAGGGGGTCAAAAATTATTTCAAATAAGTATTTTAACCCTAAATTTTAAAAAATGACCTTTATTTTAACAAAGCTAAAATTGACTCACAGACATGAATACATTCAATATCTCAACTGGGTTCAATCAATTGAGGGATAGATATATGGCAATGCACAAAATTTGCTTTTCCCTTTGACACTCCAACAAAAACAGTAAGAATTTTTTCTTCCTCCAAATGTAAATGAAATACCTGTCTCAAGAGGATAGAAAGGACAAAAATGCAGATATTATAACCATCAAGGGGTTTATGTATATAACTCATACTGATACTCATAGTATTAATTCTCCAAAACCCCTTACTACATTCACTGCCACTATTTGGTAGAGGAGCCGACCATGGAGACAAAAAAAGTTATTTCGTCTTCATGTCCAGCTCCAAATCCCCACCCAAGTATTGACCACTAGTTGTGACCCCTAACAATCAAATATCACCCCCAATACCATGGAGTACACGGAAGGGGTCACTTACTACAGAACAGTGACTTAAGATCAGCAAAAACACGTCATCTGAACTGTTATTTTAGAAAATTTCCATAGCAAAACAATCCAACACACATATGGCATAGATAATATAAATTATATAAGATAAGGAATCCAATATCTATAACTCATTCCTAAATAGGAATTCTTGATAGATGAATTAGTTATCACATATCCACTGAAGATTATCCTGAAGAGAAGTACTTTATAAATGTCCTTCTTCCCAGAGGGGAACACTATTCTCCTTAAGGAGACTTTGCAAGCCAGTCTGGCTGCCAGGTAAGGGGACTTATAGCTGCCACGCCCCTCTAAGAAATATTCAAATTGTCTCTCCAGTAAAGGAGACAAACTCTAGCACAGCGCCACCTATTGGAAGTAGCGATCCTAAAAGTCACAAGTGGATTTTCAACAATCCTTTGCAATATGACTCAGGATATATAAGACAGATCAGAATCCCAATTTGCAGACACGGTGTTTCGGGGTGCTTGCCCCTCGTCAGTGCAAAGTATGGGGGGTGTCTGATCTGGCTCATGAGAAAGCTATGTGGGGACCACGGGGGAACACTATTCTCCTTAAGGAGACTTTGCAAGCCAGTCTGGCTGCCCGGTAAGGGGACTTATAGCTGCCACGCCCCTCTAAGAAATATTCAAATTGTCTCTCCAGTAAAGGAGACAAACTCTAGCACAGCGCCACCTATTGGAAGTAGCGATCCTAAAAGTCACAAGTGGATTTTCAACAATCCTTTGCAATATGACTCAGGATATATAAGACAGATCAGAATCCCAATTTGCAGACACGGTGTTTCGGGGTGCTTGCCTGAGTCATATTGCAAAGGATTGTTGAAAATCCACTTGTGACTTTTAGGATCGCTACTTCCAATAGGTGGCGCTGTGCTAGAGTTTGTCTCCTTTACTGGAGAGACTTCTTCCCAGAAGCAGTTGCTTTCAAAGGTGTGATATGTCCAAGGTTCCTTTTGGTAATGGTTAGACACACTGTGCTTGATTGATAGCTTCACAATCCCAAGATACAGTTTACACCTTACACCTCGACGCGTTTCCCATCTTGTATGATAAAACCAAGAGGTTCATCAGGAGATTTCATTGATCCATGAGTTTAATATCAACATTCAATATGGATCTAGAGAAAGGGAAGGAGAAATATATACAGTCTCTCAGTATAGATACAACACACTTCTAAATATATACATCAGAAGATTAATCCAATAGGGTTTTATAGAGCTACCAAATGCTCCCACATGAAAAATATCCAGGGGGAAAGGATATAGCCTCCTTACAAAGTAGGTCAATTCTCAGACCCCCAGCAATCCTGTCTACCCCACTCCACAAATGTGGTCACTTCACCAATATAAATTTTCCCCTCAAAGAATAATACATAATAAATAGATGGGAGGCACAAAAGGATAGACAAATATATGTCACCTCCACCCTAAGTTCATATATACTACATTCAGTCAGATAGTTCCAAATAGGCAATAGATAAGGCCAATATTACTTACCCCATATACCCCAGATAGAGCACAAACGAACTGATAAAACAGGGCCACTACAGCAATGATTTGCGGGCCCAAATGTCCTAAAATCACATGGGCTGGCACAATGTCAAGATAGCCCCCGTCACAGAGAATCCCGGACCCAGGATAACAGCACGCTAACCTTCACCCATCCAGCAGCCTTTTTAAATGAGAGCGGGAGCCGTTCTACTTCCGGTCCGGACCGCCCCTCACCATCCGCCATGACTGCGCATGCGTGCAGCCGCGTCACCCGCATCATCACATGGGCTGACCCGGTTCCACTCCCAGAAACCCCACAGACACCACCGCGCAGGCGCCGCGCTGCGCCAACCACGCAGCCGCCGGTATTCTCCAAGCGGCTATGCGTAGGTTCCCCAGCGCAGCGCCGCGCATGCGCCCCACACATCCCATACAAACAAACTCCAAATGGAAAGTATCCAGAGGGAGTAAATGGGGGGGGGGGAAGGGAGGAAGAAGAGGGGGATTTTTTGGGGGGAAAGAGGGAAATGGGAGTATTGCTCCTTTGCTGACTACAATATAAAGTATATATATACGAACTAAAATAAATCTAGGGTCACTAGCAAACAAATAAAGCTGAGGGGGTCTACCATACAAGTGCATATTTGTTATTAAATGGGGTAAATCTGGTAGTCTTAAGGATTAAAAACATTTCCATCCTATCGGACACTGGTAGTTCCCCTTCCCCCATAGAATGTTGGCCAAATAAATTTTTAGCTTACTATTACTAACGATAAAACCCTTACCCAATAGCAGGGGTTTATATTATAAGAAGCGACAATCCAGTCCAACTTCCACTAGTCTTACCAATATCCCAGGACCCTATATTAAAAACAGTGAGGAGAAGAAAAATATCTTCCCAAAAGAGGGACAAGCCTAATCTATTCATCCCTACACAGAGCTTTTGCCCAATGTTTGTCATTCCAGAAAACATTTTAAAATTTGGGGTTAAAATACTTATTTGAAATACACTGTGTGTGTGTGTGTCTTTTTTTGGACCTAATAAAAATTGTATTTATATGAATTATATGGACCCTAGTGATTGTTCCAATTCCATTGTGTTGCGCGTCCACTATGCATGAGCTTTCCTCCTTTTTCCTCCAATTCTGTTGCATCATGCAGGACGCAGCACCATTTAATTCAATTATAATATAGAGCTGTGCATCCGGTGCATTTTTGTAGTGAGTTTATGTTCTGTCACATACAGATTAATCATGGGGGGTTAGTCATAGATACCCGCCATGATTAACTAAGGACTTAGTGGCAGCTATGGGCTGCCATTAACTCCTTATTACTCCAATTGCCACCGCACCAGTGCATTCAGGATGAGTAAGGTAAAGCTCCAGGATTGTCACATCTAATGGATGTGGCAATTCCGTTCAGCTGCTGGCTTATATTTTTAGGCTTGGGGGCTCCCAAAAAACATGGGTTTCCCCAGCCTGAGAATATAAGCCCTCAGCTGTGAGGATTTATCTTGGCTGGTATCAAAATTGGGGGGACCGAACGCTGCTTTTTTTAACTATTTATTTTACTGTACGATATAGACCCGCCCACCAGCGGCTGTGATTGGTGACAGTGAGACAGCTGTCATTGAGCTTGGGGGCGGGTCAGTCTGCAACCAATCACATGGAGAAGCAGTGAATATGTTATGACGCTAATGAGCGGGTAGAAAAGAAGAATGAAAGGCAGCGGAGCAGTGTGACAGCTGCGCTGTGCCTGTGATTAGTGAGTATGAATCGCTTGGAGAGAGACGTTGGCAATGTATTGTGGCCAGCCAATTACAGTAATGCCGCATCCGAATATAGCGAGGTGAATACAAAATTACTCGCAATATAACGAATAGCCCGAATACCGTACTATTCCGTGAATAGCGAATAGTAACAAATACACTTTCTCATCACTAATTGTGATGGGTCTATTTTGTAAACATTTTTAAATCCAGTTCCTAGATCTAAGCCTTTATTACGGTTTATCCATTCACTCTGGAGGCATTCATTCAACACTGGGTGTACTGAAAATGCCTTATCTTTCAAATCAGAGAAATAGAATAATCTCTGTTTGTTTGACCTATAGTCAGTGACCGGGTCAGATTCTATAGCTCCTTTGTCAGCTTTAATAAGTGAAGGGATAGCCTCATTATTAAACAGATATAAATCATCCATTGGATAATAGTCATCAACCATGCCCAAGGAGCTTTCACTATCAGGCAGTGCAGATGACGCAGATGACAGTATCTGGGGAGAGAATTCCCTATGATATTTAATCCTATTCTTGTGGAAACCTTAAATAACTGAAAGGTTTCTGAAAGCTGATCTTTAAACCAGCTAAGGAATGATGCAATTTCTGAGAAGGAGACGACTGAGGTGTCACACAGGAGTAGCATTTATCCTCCATGTAGTCATCAGGTAATTGCTGGTTGCAAACAGAGCAGAGCCTATGCCTTGATTTTCTTTTCTGAGCCGACATCCAAAAGAAAAAGTTGAGATTACCACCCTGTGACCTAGTGTGACTAGCTGCCCTTAAGGGTACCGTCACACTTTAGCGATGCAGCAGCGATCCCACCAGCGATCTGACCTGGTCAGGATCGCTGCTGCATCGCTACATGGTCGCTGGTGAGCTGTCAAACAGGCAGATCTCACCAGCGACCAGTGACCAGCCCCCAGCCAGCAGCGACGTGGAAGCGACGCTGCGCTTGCACGGAGCCGGCGTCTGGAAGCTGCGGACACTGGTAACTAAGGTAAACATCGAGTATGGTTACCCGATGTTTACCTTAGTTACCAGCACACACCGCTTAGCGCTGGCTCCCTGCACTCGTAGCCACAGCACACATCGGGTTAATAAGCAAACCTTTGCTTATTTACCCGATGTGTCCTGCCGGCTCATGTGCAGGGAGCAGGGAGCCGGCACTGGCAGCGTGAGAGCTGCAGATGCTGGTAACGAAGGTAAATATCGGGTAACCACCTTGGTTACCCGATGTTTACCTTGGTCACAGCTTACCGCAGGCTGTCAGATGCTGGCTCCTGCTCCCTGCACTTTCAGGATTGTTGCTCTCTCGCTGTCACACACAGCGATGTATGCTTATCAGCGGGAGAGCAACAATAAAAAAAAACGAACCAGGGCTGTGTGTAATGAGCAGCGATCTCACAGCAGGGGCCAGATCGCTGCTCAGTGTCACACACAGCGAGATCGCTAATGAGGTCACTGCTGCGTCACAAAACCGTGACTCAGCAGTGATCTCAGTAGCGATATCGCTGTGTGTGAAGCACCCCTTGTTTTGCATTAGTCACAATCAGTTGTGTGACTTATGCAATGGATGCATTGCAGATAGTGGCACAACTGATGTGACTGATGCTGCAAAAAAAGATCCGTTGTTTTTATTATTTTACTGTTTTACCGGCGGCTGGCTTTTGTGAACAATCAGCTGATCGCCTGGCGGCTTTTCTGAACAATGATCATTCACAAAAGCCGTCCGCTGGGCGATCAGCTTTTTGTTCATAAAAGCCGGGCGATCAGCTGATCGTTCATAAAAGCCGGCCGCTGGGCAATCAGCTGATCGTTCACAAAAGCCGGCTGCCGGGCGATCAGCTAATCGTTCACGAAAGCCATCCGGTGGGCGATCAGCTGATCGTTCACAAAAGCCGGCCACCGGGCGATCAGCTGATCGTTAACAAAAGCTAGCCACTGGGCGATCAGCTGATCATTCACAAAAGCTGGGCAATCAGCTGATCGCTCACAAAAGCCGGCCGCTGGGCGATCAGCTGATCGTTCACAAAAGCTGGCCGATCAGCTGATCGTTCATAAAAGCCGAGTGATCAGCTGATCGTTCACAAAAGACGGCTGCCGGGCGATCAGCTGATCGTTCACAAAAGCCGTCCATGGGCGATCAGCTGATCATTCACAAAAGCCGGCTGCTGGGCGATCAGCTGGTCGTTCATAAAAGCCGTCCATGGGCGATCAGCTGATCATTCACAAAAGTCAGCCGATCAGCTGATCGTTCCAGCCACTGGAACTGGAACTGAATTTACAGTCGATCATGGTTTGTTACTGTGTGCATGCTCACAGTAAAAAAACGATCCGCCGCACACAAAAAACGTTACATTCAGCGTTACTCCCGCTTGATGGTCAGTCAGTAAATGACTGATCCGTGACACGGTGGATGCAACGCAGGTCCATCAGTCATTGGAAAACAACGCAAGTGTGAACTTAGCCTAAGAGTGCACCAAATACCTTTGCAGACAGAACGGCTGACTGGCGTGAGCGCTGACAAAATATGCATCACCGCTGTAAACAAGAAGCCCACGTGACATCACCGACTGGGGAATCCCTTCCTGCTGCCCCAGCTGCAGGGCGCATACGTGGGGTTAGTGCGATGTGCGCACACACACAGTACCTTCCTCTAGCAAGTGATGTAAGTTCCATTATGCCGGGCACACTATCATCCCCCTCCAGAAACTGTGCACATGGAGATATGTAGGTGAACAAAAAGAGAGATAGAGAGAGAAAAAAGCAATTTAAAGTCTAAAGGTACCGTCACACTAAGCAACATCGCTAGCAACATCGCTGCTGAGGCACAACTTGCTAGCGATGTTGCTGTGTGTGACATCCAGCAACAACCTGGCCCCTGCTGTGAGGTCGTTGGTTGTTGCTGAATGTCCTGGACCATTTTTTAGTTGTTGCTCTCCCGCTGTGAAGCACACATCGCTGTGTGTGCCAGCGACCGAGCAACAACTAAATGTGCAGGCAGCAGGAGCCGGCTTCTGCGGACGCTGGTAACCACGGTAAACATCGGGTAACCAAGAAGCCCTTCCCTTGGTTACCCGATATTTACCTTCGTTACCAGCGTCCGCCACTCTCAGCTGCCACTGCCGGCTCCCTGCTCTCTGCACATGTAGCCGCAGTACACATCGGGTAATTAACCCGATGTGTACTGTGGCTAGGAGTGCAGGGAACAGGGAGCCGGCACTGGCAGTGTGAGAGCGGCGGACGCTGGTAATGAAGGGAAGGGCTTCTTGGTTACCCGATGTTTACCATGATTACCAGCGTCCGCAGAAGCCGGCTTCCTGCTGCCTGCACACGTAGCAGAATACACATCGGGTAATTAACCCAATGTGTACTGTGGCTAGGTGTGCAGGGAGCCAGCGCTAAGCGGTGTGCGCTGGTAACCAAGGTAAATATCGGGTTGGTTACCGGATATTTACCTTAGTTACCAAGCGCAGCATGCTTCCACGTGTAGCGACGCTCCGGCGATCCCTGCCAGGTCAGGTTGCTGGTGGGATCGCTGGAGCGTCGCTTAGTGTGACATCTCACCAGCGACCTCCTAGCAACTTACCAGCGATCCCTATCAGGTTGTATCGTTGTTGGGATCGCTGGTAAGTTGTTTAGTGTGACTGGGCCTTAACATGGGGCTTATAGGTGGCTGAGCAGCAGGGTAAACAGGCTTAATGTTAGAGTGGCGCCTGGTCACTGGGCACACTTCATGACTGAATGACAAGTTTCCATTGTATTCTGTCACCCAGGACTTCTACACTGAGGGACAAGAGACACCTCTTGTGTGGCGCCCTGGACAAGCCAGGACGTCACAAGCACAACACCAACACACCCCACACTCCCGGTCAGGCACACCAAAGTCAGACAAAAACCCTTGTTGCCTTCCTCCAGGGGCTGATGTCCACACCAGGGGGTGGGCCAGGCGGTTGGCCCTGCCCACCCAGGAGTTCACAGTCCTGGAGGTGGGAAAAGCAGGAGATGAGTTGAGGAGTGGAGAGAGATAGAGTTTGGAAGTGGAAGGAGGAAAGTGGCAGTTAAGCAGCCTGAAGTTGGTCCGGGTGTGTGGCCCGGACAGATCAGCAAGGTTGGCAGACGGTGGTGACTGTCTGCAGGAGTGGCCTATTGGAGCTAGCCGTAAGGACCGTGGACGGGCGGTGGCCCGGCGGTACCGGACCGGTACGCAAAGAGAAGCCAGCACCATCCGGCAGGGGCTTACGGACCCCGGCAAGGCTAGGAGTCACCATGAATTTGCCAAATCCGTTAGCGAAGGGAACCTCCTGGGTTTCCCAGCAGCCAAGTCCCGTCAGAAGGCAACCGTCCAACCGAGAGAGGGAAACACAGTCACCGCCAAGGCTAAAGTTCCCAGGGCCAGAGCCTGCGGGCAAAAGGGGCTCCTTCAGCACCCATCCAAGCTGGGGAGCGGGTTACCGGTGGGAACCCATTGGAACCGTTACACTACATAGGTGCAGGGAAAGGCAGTCACCATCAACCTGCCGGGAGGAGAAACACCGCAGCCGTCTGTGGGACCCGTCCATCCAGCCGTTTGTTTTACCAAGAACTGTGTCCTCATCATTGGCTGAGTGAGTACCACCGTGCCGTGCGGCACAGCGCTGCCCCACGACCCTGCACCTCGCCAGGCCCCGTAACCCGCCTGCCATCCATCCCTACCCCATCACCGGGCCCCGGGACTACCAACCCCCCTACCCACGGAGGGGAGAACTAACATCCAGGCTGCTCCCTGTCATCGCTCCCGGGATCCCCGTTCAGAGCAGCGGTGGTGTCACCAAACTCACCACAACCGTGGGTGGCGTCACGGACAATAACCAAATCCCCACAATCCAATCCCCACCCTTTTCACTCAAGGGCGAGGAGCGCCGCTCGAGTCCCCGGGATCCGGCCCACTGCTCGAGCCACCACCGAGCAGCAGCAGCCGCAGCAGCCGCGGCCGGACCCGAGCAGTGGGAGTGCGCAGCGTCCCCTCCTCCGCCCGCGACAACTTGGCGTCACGAACAGGATCTTACCGCTCTGCTGTCTGGTAGAGGTGCGCCTTGTTACCGCCGGAGGTGTCCGGCCGAAAAATTGGAGAAGCCTCCATCTTGGGTGCGAAAAATTCCCGCTCGAGCGTCTCCTCGAGTAGTGGAGGCGCGAAGGCCGAAGCCCCGCCCCTGTAGAGGAGGAGCCGGAAAGAGACTACGGGGGACTGATGGCGTCTGGCCGCATGTAGCCCGCGGCTATAAAAGCAGGGACGCCAGGACGGCATCTTGTTGCTGGTTCCTGGAAGAGGCCGCCAGAGCCATGTTTATGCCGTCCCATAGCACCGTAGCCCCTGCGCCTGGAACCGCGGCGTGGGTGGAGATCCGGACCGCGCAGCTCCAACAACGGCTGCAGGTCAAGATGCAGCTCCTCTTGGAGGAGTGGGAGGCCGACATGGCGGAGGTCGTAGCGACCGTGCGGAGACGCGAGGAAGAGGGAGCTTCGGAAGGGAGGGTGAGTGACCCACGCCCCTGTGCCCCTAGTGGGTCGGTCATCGCGGCCGAGGGACCCGGTCCACGCCCGCTCAACTTGCTACCTCACCCGCTACCCGTACTGGGAGAGCTAGCGGCAGATATTCCACCCAGTCAGACTGACGGTCAGACACATAACACCGGAGATATTGTTCAAGGGTTTGATTGGAACGTTCAGTCTGACCATTGGTCTCTGGGTGGTAGGCAGATGAAAAAGATAGCTCTATATTGATATTTTTACAAAACGCCCTCCAGAATTTCGAGACGAACTGTGTTCCTCGGTCAGAAATAATATTTTCCGGAACCCCGTGTAACCGCACAATATGCCTAATAAACAACTTGATAAGACTTTCAGAATTGGGTAATCCAAACCGAGGAACGAAATGACACTGTTTGCTGAATCTATCCACCACTACCCAGATACAAGTCTTCCCTTTTGAGGGTGGAAGGTCAGTGATGAAGTCCATGGAGACATGTGTTCAAGGGCTTACTGGAGTAGGTAGGGACTAGAGAAATCCGGCAGGGTGGGTACGGGGTACCTTGGCTCGAGCACAAGTTTCACAAGCCAGTACATATTCCTTCCAATCTTTCGCTACGGTTTGCCACCAAAAATTCCTGGTTACTAGTCGGAGTGTATTGCCTATACCAGGGTGGCCTGCAAGCACAGAATTGTGGGATTCCTGGAGTACCCGTAGGCGAAGTGAGGGGGGCGACAAACAGTTTATGGACAGGAGTGGTTTCAGGAACTTGGTCTTGGGTATTATGGACCTCTTCTATCAAATCTAAGGAAACAGATGACATAATAATGCCTTTACCTAAAATATGCACTAGTTCAGAGTTTTCAGACTGAGAGCGACAGAAGCTACGGGAAAGTGCATCAGCTTTTGTGTTCTTGGTACCAGGTCGGAATGTTACCACAAAATCAAATCTGGAGAAGAACAATGCCCACCTAGCTTGCCTAGGATTGAGTCTCTTAGCAGATTCCAAATAAGTGAGGTTCTTATGGTCTGTGATGACTGTGACCTTATGTTTGGCGCCTTTAAGGAAGTGGCGCCATTCCTCGAAGACCCATTTAATTGCCAACAGCTCACGATTACCAATGTCATAATTTCTCTCGGTGGGAGAAAACTTGCGGGAAAAGAAGGCACAAGGACGAAGCTGAGTGAGAGACGGAGTACCTTGTGATAGCACCGCTCCCACTCCAACCTCGGATGCATCGACTTCTATAATAAACGGACGCATAAGGTCAGGCTGAACCAGAATTGGGTCTGAGGAGAAACATTCTTTTAATGTAAAGAAGGCATGGATCGCCTCTGGCTTCCAATTAACCACATCAGCCCCCTTTTTAGTCAAATCGGTGAGGGGTTTGGCAATGTTGGAAAAATCTCTAATAAATTTGCGATAATAATTAGCAAACCCAAGGAAACGCTGCAAGGCTTTCAGAGACTTGGGTTGCACCCACTCCTTAATCGGTTGAAGCTTAGAGGGATCCATGCGGAAGCCTTCTGCAGACAATATATAACCCAGGAAATTAACCTCTGCCTCAAAAAAACCACATTTCTCATATTTAGCAAATAGGGAGTTCTCCCTGAGTCTCTGGAGTACAGTGCGTACATGTTGGACATGTGACGTAGCATCAGGAGAATAAATCAGGATGTCATCCAGATAGACCACCCCATATTGACCACAAATATCTCTGAAAATGTCATTAACAAAGTTCTGAAAGACAGCCGGCGCTTTACTTAACCCAAAAGGCATTACCAAGTGCTCACAGTTTCACAGTTTCACAGTTTTTAAGGTTGAAGGGAGACTCTAAGTCCATCTAGTTCAACCCGTAGCCTAACATGTTGATCCAGAGGAAGGCAAAAAAACCCCAATGTGTCAAATAAGCTCCAATGGGGAAAAAAATTCCTTCCTGACTCCACATACGGCAATCAGACTAGTTCCCTGGATCAACACCCTGTCATAAAATCCAATATACATAACTGGTAATATTATATTTTTCAATTAATGCGATCAGGCTCTGCTTAAATTTTACTTGTGAATCCCTCAATACAACATCATACGGCAGAGAGCTCCATAGTCTCACTGCTCGTACAGTAAAGAGTCCTCATCTGTGATTATGATTAAACATTCTTTCCTCAAGACGTAGCGGATGCCCCCGTGTTCCAGTCGCAGGCCTAGGTGTAAAGAGATCTTTGGAAAGGTCTCTGTACTGTCCCCTCATATATTTATACATTGTGATTAGATCCCCCTAAGCCTTTGTTTTTCCTAACTAACTAACCCCAAGTTTAATAACCTGTCTTGGTATTGCAGCCCACCCATTCCTCTAATAATCTTGGTCGCTCTTCTATCTACCTGTAAGATTATGCTATTTATAACCTTCTATACTTTTGCTAACAAGAAATGCATCCATTCCTCTCTTAAATTCATTCAGTGAGTTGGCCATCACCACTTCCTCAGGAAGAGAGTTCCAGAGCCTCACTGCTCTTACCGTGAAGAACCCTCTTCTATGCTGATGTAGGAATTTTCTTTCCTCCAATCGAAAAGAATGCCCCCTTGTTCTTGTCATAGTCCTTGGTACAAACAGATCATGGGAGAGATCTCTATATGGCCCTCTGATATATTTGTACATATTTATTAGGTCTCCCCTAAGTCTTCTCTTTTCTAGAGTAAATAGACCTAATTTTGATAACCTTTCCGTGTATTGTAATGCACCCATTCCATTTATTATTTTAGTAGCCCGCCTCTGAACCCTTTCAAGTTCAGTAATGTCTTTCTTCAGCACCGGCGCCCAAAATTGCACACAATACTCCAAGTGTGGTCTGACTAGTGATTTGTACAGAGGGAGAATGATGTTTTCATCTCGTGCCCCCAGACCTCTTCTAATGCATCCCATCACCCTATTTGCTTTGGTGGCTGCTGCCTGACACTGGGCACTCCAATTTAGATTCTTATTCACTAAGATGCCTAAGTCTTTTTCCATGTCTGATTTCCCCAGCAGTTTCCCATTTAGTAAGTAATCGTAGCATCTGTTTCTCCTTCCCATGTGCATAACCTTACACTTATCTGTGTTAAACCTCATTTGCCATTTTTCAGCCCAATTCTCCAATTTACTCAAGTCCATCTGTAGTTGCAAACTGTCCTCCTTTGTGTTAACTACCTTACATAGTTTTGTATCATCTGCAAATACTGATATTTTACTCTGTAAACCATCCACCAGATCATTAATAAATATATTAAATAGTAGGGGGCCCAATACAGACCCCTGTGGCACCCCACTAGTAACCCTGGCCCAATCTGAGTATGCACCATTAATAACCACTCTTTGTTTTCTACCACTAAGCCAGCTACCTACCCATCTACACACATTTTCCCCGAGCCCAAGCTTTCTCATTTTACTTAGCAGTCTTTTATGTGGGACAGTGTCAAATGCTTTACCGAAGTCGAGATAAATGACATCCAATGATTCTCCTCGGTCCATGTGAGAGCTTACATCCTCATAGAAGCTGATCAGGTTAGTTTGACAGGAGCGATCCTTCATAAATCCATGTTGATATGGAGTTAAACAGTTATTAACATTGAGACATTCCATAATAGTATCCCTTAAAAACCCTTCAAACATTTTACCCACAACAGATGTTAAGCTTACCGGCCTATAGTTTCCAGGTTCCCTTTTGCACCCTTTTTTGAATATTGGTACCACATTTGCTAGCCGCCAATCCAGTGGAACAGACCCAGTTTCTATAGAGTCTTTAAATAAAAGGAATAGAGGCCTGTCTATCACATTACTTAACTCCCTTAATACCCGAGGGTGAATGCCATCAGGGCCTGGTGATTTGTCAATTTTAATGTTACTAAGTCGGTTCTGCACTTCTTCCTGGGTTAGGCAGGTCATACTTAATGGGGCATTTACATGATCACTCTGCATTTCCCCTGGCATATGCTTTTCCTGTGTGAACACAGTTGAGAAAAAAGTATTTAAAACATTTGCTTTTCCCACATCGCTTTCTATGATTTTACCCTCATTATTCTTTAAAGGGCCAACACCATCAATTTTAATCTTTTTTCTGTTTATATAATTAAAGAATAGTTTGGGATTTGTTTTGCTTTCCTTAGCAATGAGTCTCTCAGTTTCTACTTTTGCTAAATATATTTGTTTTTTACACATTTTATTTTTTTCTCTATATATTTTTAATGCTTCCTCGCTGCCTTCTTGTTTTAGCTTTTTAAATGCCTTTTTCTTATTATTCATTGCCCCTTTTACATCCTTATTAAGCCACATTGGTTTTCTCCTGTTCCTAGCCCTTTTATTTCTGTATGGTATGGCTAGCTCGCAGTGGGTGTTTAATACCGATTTAAAAATTTCCCACTTATTTTCTGTGCTCCCATTTTTGAGGACATTGTCCCAATCAATTTGGCGAAGGTCTTCTCTAAGTTGATCAAACTTTGCTTTCCTGAAATTCAGCGTTTTTGTAACCCCCCTCCAAGGCACCTTACTAAAGGACAAGTGGAATTGTATTATATTGTGGTCACTATTCCCTAGGTGCCCATCCACTCGTATGTCTGTTATTCTATCTGGCCTGTTGCTTAAAATTAAGTCCAGAAGGGCTGCCCCTCTAGTTGGGCCCGGCACAAGTTGGGACAGATAATTATCCTTAGTTACTGACAGAAACCGGTTTCCTTTCTGAGATACACAGGTTTCAGTTTCCCAGTCTATATCGGGGTAATTGAAGTCCCCCATAATAATCACCTCATTGTGATTTGCTGCTTTGTCTATTTGTTTCAATAATACATTTTCAGTGGTTTCTGTTATATTTGGTGGCTTATAACAAACCCCTATGAGTATTTTATTAGTTTTCCCTCCTTGTATCTCCACCCATAGAGATTCCACCTCTTCATTTCCCTCTTGAATATCTTCTCTTAGTCTGGGCTTTAAACTGGACTTTATATATAGACAGACTCCACCCCCTTTCCTTTTTTTACGATCCCTCCTAAACAATTCATATCCTTGCAGGTTAGCCGCCCAGTCATAACTATCATCTAACCATGTCTCAGTTATTCCTACTATGTCGT
Source organism: Anomaloglossus baeobatrachus (assembly GCF_048569485.1). Lineage (NCBI taxonomy): Eukaryota > Metazoa > Chordata > Amphibia > Anura > Aromobatidae > Anomaloglossus > Anomaloglossus baeobatrachus. Next base: position 365,109,505 of record NC_134354.1, on the reverse strand, counting down.
ATTTCTCCTCATACATTACCAGCTCCAGTTCCTCCATCTTATTGGTCAGGCTTCTTGCATTGGTCAGCATGCAGGAAAGAAGTTTTGCTCCCCTTTTCTCAGCTTCCTTCTTAGTACCCTGTCTTGGGTCCTCTTTACGGCATCTAGTATCCTTGATTAGTTTGTCCTTCTGCTGCATGTTCTTGTCTGCTGTTTTTTCTCCCATCCCCTCTTCTTCTAGTTTAAAGCCCTCCTGATGAGTGTGGCAAGCCTTCTGGCGAACGTGTGTTTCCCAGGTTTTGTGAGGTGTATCCCGTCTCTTGCGAGAAGTCCATCGTAGAGGTAATTCACTCCATGGTCTAAGAATCCAAATCCTTGCTGCCTGCACCACCGTCGTAGCCAGTTGTTCAAATCTAGTATCCTATTCCATCTTCTGACACCATGGCCATCGACTGGGAGGATTGATGAGAAAACAACCTGTACGTTCCGTTCCTTTATTTTCTTCCCCAGAATTTCAAAGTCTTCACAAATAGTTGGCAGATCATTTCTTGCCGTGTCGTTTGTTCCTACATGTATCAATAGGAACGGGTATTCGTCCTTGGATCCGAGGATAGTTGGTATCCTGTTGGCCACGTCCTTGATTTTTGCTCCAGGGAGGCAGCATACTTCTCGTGCGGTTATGTCCGGCCTGCAGATAGTTGCCTCCGTGCCTCTTAGTAGTGAGTCGCCCATAACTACCACTCTTCTTTTCTTTCTGGACGCACTGCTTGTTGCTCCTGAGTGCTTTTGAGTGTCTTTTGTTTCTGCTTTTGTTGACAAAGTAACTTCTTTTGATGATACTGTGTCTTCTCCTGTAGAGACGGTATCATCCTGAGCTGTGCCATTTTCATTCTCCAGCATGAGGGCTTCATATTGGTTGCTAAGCTGTGTGGGTGGTGCCGACCACTTGATCCGCTGGCTTCTTTTGGTCACATGTGTCCACTTTTCAGCCTCTGTATGTGTTCTGAAGCTTTTCTCACTTTCCATATCCTGAATTGTTGCTTCTGCCTCGTCCAAGAAGTCCTCATGTTCTTTAATTAGCTTCAAAGTTGCTATTCTTTCTTCCAGTCCCCGCACCTTTTCCTCTAAGAGGGCAACAAGTTTGCACTTTTGACAGGTGAAGTTGAATTTCTTGTGCGGCAGATCCGTAAACATGTAGCATGTGTTGCAGGTGACCATGTGGATTTTCTTCTCTTCCATAATGCTGATGTAGCGTATGACAGGCGAAAGTCCTCAAACAGCGAGACCCGGCAAGTCCCAGCAATCGATCAGCTTACGGCGACTCTTCTCTTCTTAAACAGCTACAGTTATCACCACTATGAGATTGTGTTAAAACTATGCCACACTTATCTTCAGTCGCCTCCCTTTACTTCAGTACCTCGCACTCTCAGCACCTCGCTAGCTCTGGCTGGTTTATATAGTTCTACAAGGACTACTAGAAGCTGCTAGAGGCTTCTAGAAACAGGTGTGGCTAATACTACTGACTGCTCATAGTGTCCCTCTGGAGTGTTAAATGCCGTTTTCCACTCATCTCCTTCTCTGATGCGGATTAGGTTATATGCTCCCCTGAGATCCAGCTTGGTGAACCGCCGGGCTCCTATGAGCTGGTTAAACAGATCAGGGATGAGTGGCAGAGGGTACTGATTCTTTACAGTAATAGCATTAAGTTCACGGTAGTCAATACAAGGTCTGAGGCCACCATCTTTTTTATCAATGAAAAAGAATCCAGCGCCAACTGGTGACCTGGATGGTCTGATAAACCCTCTCTGCAGACTGTCTGCTATATAATCTTTCATGGCCTGACGCTCCGGAACAGAAAGATTATACATTTTACCCTTGGGGAGTCGGGAATTGGGGACTAAATTTATGGGGCAGTCATAATCTCTGTGCGGAGGTAATTTTTCAGATTCAGATACAGAAAACACATCAGCAAATTCCCTGAATGCATAAGGTATGAAGATAGGTTCAGCTCTAGTCAGGTTAACAGATAAAGACATACACGTCTCCTGACACTCAGGGCTCCAGCGCACAATCTCACCCTGGTGCCAGTCTATGACCGGGTTATGTTTGCGCAGCCATGGCATGCCCAAATACCACTGCTGACATCAGATTCTCAAGAACAAAAAATGACACAGATTCTACATGCAGAGCCCCAACAAGCATGGAGATCTCTGGGGTTACAAAAGTAACCACACCCTGCGTGAGAGGTGTACTATCAATAGCAGATATTCTAATAGGTGCATTCAACCTTAGCAAAGTCAAACCCAGCTCTTTTGCTACAATAGTGTCTATGAAATTAGCTGCAGAGCCACAATCAACAAAAGCCTGCAGCCATAAAGATTTTCCCTGGTGAGACAATGAAACAGGTAACATTAACCTCATAGGGTCTGCAGGGAGTACCTGGCCACCTGAGTGGGTATCCTGGGGCCCACTCAGGTGGTGCTGCTGCCTTGGAAGCGATTGCCTCTGATATCCAGGCACTCCATGTTTGGCTCCACAATGTGATCTGCTCCCTTGCAGTCGACGGGACTCTGGACACGATGAGGTAGGTGCTACAGGGGCTTGAACTTGAGCAGACCTGAGATCCTGCACTTGCTGTGTAAGTCCATGTACAAGTACAGAAAAGGTGTGCACCTGGTTTAGCACAGCATGGAGAGAATCCACTTTTTTTTTTCTCTCTCCTTGTTAGATGGGCCAGAGATAATGTAACGCCTGCCTGGATCAACAGACTCAGATGGGATGTAATGGACAGGCTAGAGGAAAGCCACTCACCAAGCAGGACCCCCAGAACCCTGAAACCCTTTAACCCCTATACAGGGATTTGGAATTACACAGGGCCCTGGAGATCACTACCTGTGGAAGGCTGCAGTCCGATGAGAGTAGTCGTCAGGCAGGGTCAAACCAGGAATAGCAGAACAGGGACAGAATCGGCAGGCAAGGACGTAATCAGAAAACGTAGCAGAGGTCAAATCCGGATCGGGCAGCGAAGTACAAAAACAGCAGGCAGAAGGGTAGTCAGAAAACACGCAGAAGTCAGCACACAGGAATCACAAAACAGAATAGGGCGGATCAGGAGCCAGGAAATCAGAACTATCTCTGGCAGAGGTCAGCAGACAGGAGGGGAACTAAGAAGGGTGTGGTGTTTCCAATTGGCTGTAGCTGAACGCTGGCAACTTCAGCTGGAAGACACATGCCACCCACAGTCAGCCAGTGGTACTGCAGATCCCAAGATAACCCAGCCCAGTGGATGATCGGAGCCTGCGCCCACCGGTGCCGCTGGCATCGACTCCTCTCCCATCACCAGCACCATCCACGGCAGGAACACGGCGTCGCCTGGCGATCGGAGCAGAAGTCGCTGGAGCGGACTCCGGTGGTGACGTAACAGATTTATAGAAATCTCCAGCCCCCTGGGCTTCTTTTAGAGGCTCCATAAACTGACCTGTGGCGCTGCTTTCCTATTCCCAGAATGTCAATTTATTCTAACAGCGATGCTAGTGCTCTGAGCGGGAGAATACAGAGAAAATCCACTGACAGTCACTCTGATGGTGCACACGGACAGCGTGATCTCCCACCCAAGAGACTAACGTCTCCACCAGAGAAAGTACACTGCGCCCAGACCGTGAAGACGCCTGATGGTGGTCACTCACTCATAGATTTATTGTTGTGCCCTAAAGATACAAATATTTTACACATACACAATACACTATAAGGGTTTGTGCCCACGGTCTGGACATGGTGTGTCCTGGGACGCAGCATGTCCTCTCCTGCGGGGCCATGAGTGCTCTCCGCAGGGACCACAGCGGCTTGTGCACACAGTCAGGGTTTGGGCCGCTGTGGTCTCTCTCTTATGTTCTCTCTTTGGAGACACTTGTGGCCGCACAGCAATAAATTGACATGCCAGGGCTCGGGAAGCCGCACCACAGGTCAGTTTTCGCTGTGAGCTGTACACACACAGTGGGCATAGGATTTCTATACACACAGCAGTATACACATATGCACAGCGTACAGCCGTATACACCTACGCACAGCCATATACACATATGTACAGCGTACAGCCGTATACACATACACACAGCGTACAGCTTTCTACACACATGTACACAGACATATACACAGATATAGTCATATAGAAGCGTATACCTATTTGAAAACATTCACATACATATAATCATACACATAGACAGACACAATCCTATACACACAGACATACTGGAGGGCTTTTACTTTTGATGATTGGAGACACTTCTTCTCTTCTCTCCCGTGCGGCCCACATACTTGTTTGATGATAAATCCCACGGGCTAAAAGACCTGTGGTGACGTCATGCCCATGTGATCAGAAGGGGCGGGGCCTCAGTCAACATAGCTGATGCCAGAAAGAAACTCCACGTGGTGCTGGAGTTGTTTAGAATATAAGCGGGGTCTGAGGTAAGATCTCCAGATGGGGAGGGGGAAGAAAGCCACCGGTGCATGATTATAGTGGACGGGAGGAAACATGGTCACGCCCACTAACCAAGCCGGTCATGCCCACTACATGGGGAGGTCCTTCTAGCCACTGGGATGCAGCCGCAACCCTTGCCTGATGCTCGTCTTCCGCGGAACGGAGGCAGCACACGCTGCAGGAAGCCATGATAACGCACATGGCCGCACACTGTGAACTGCGCGCGGCCGTGTCTCCTGTACTATGCTGCCAGCCAGCATTGTCTTCGCCTGTAGTTCGCCGAAGTTCGCCTGTACTTTGGCCCGGCCACATCACAGTACAGGAGACATGACCGCGCGACATTATGCGGCAGGTGGCCGGCCCTCTACAACATCTGGGAGAGCAGCCTGGATAGCAATTGCCCCTCTGCCTACTGGCCCAGCCCGCCCCTGATACAGTCCATGTGAAAACACGAGGTGGGAAGATCCTCATTGATTCTAACTAGTACACGTGTTAACATGGCTCTGGTATGTTTGAAAGTGGACACTACACGTTCTGGAGATACAGACTTGTGAAGTGGGCCTAAAAACGTCAATGAATCATTTTTTTTTTTTTACATACCTGATGAAGGGAACAGACTGTCCCAGAAACGCGTTGTTTTAACTGCATTTCCAATAAAATAGACCTTTCCACAACCTTGCCTGTGGTCACTGTGGCAATGCCCCGTCTCATCGCTACTTTTACTTCATCTAAAGGGGGCTTTACACGCAACGATATCGCTAACGATATGTATTCGGGGTCTCGGAATTCGTGACGCACATCCGGCATCGTTAGCGACGTCGTTGCGTGTGACACCTATGAGCGAGTGTTAAAGATCAAAAATACTCACCTAATCGTTGATCGTTGACATGTCGTTAATTTTCAAAAAAATCGTTGCTGGTGCTGGACGCAGGTTGTTCGTCGTTCCTGAGGCAGCACACATCGCTACATGTGACACCCAGGGAACGACGAACAACAACGTACCTGCGTCCTGCCGGCAACGAGGTGGACGTGTCGTTAATGCGGCTGGTCTCCGCCCCTCCGCTTCAATTGGCGGACCACTGTGTGACGTCGCTGTGACAGCAAACGAACCTCCCCCTTAAAAAAGAGGTTGTTCACCGCCCACAGCGATGTCGCTAGGAAGGTAAATACGTGTTACGCATTCTAGCGATATTGTGCACCACGGGCAGCAATTTGCCCGTGACACACAAACGACGGGGACGGGTGCTTTCACGAGCGACATCGCTAGTGATGTTGCTGCGTGTAAAGCAGCCTTTAGTGTAACACCCCGGGATCGAGGGTATTTTACCCGACACGTCGTTAGGTCGGGGGTGCAGATCCTCTGCGCTGTCACGGGCTGGCCTGACCCGGTTTTGTAACCCCGAGACATACAGGAGGGGAAGGAAGGCGGTGGACGGGAGGAAGGATGGAGGATGGGGGTGGTAGTGATGGTTTAGGAAAGTCTTTTATGATCATGACGCCACCTGTGGTACTCGGCCAGGGATGGGCCACCGTTGCGGGTGCTGCTCTCCGGGGATGGTAATGGTCGTAGCCGGGATGGTGTTGCTCCCCACAGGCGGAGCGGGATTACCCCAGGGAGGATGATGGAGGACGGACGGGGGTGGTGGTAGTCCCCGTTGGCGCTGCAGCGCTGGGTGACAGCACCGGCAAATGAGAGGCAGAGGCAGGGGCTGTGGTTCCCCAGAGTTCCGATCTCTGCCATGATGGGCTCCAGCCGATCCCGGATAGTTGGCGGTCACCACCAGTGCCCATGAAAATCTTTCTAGTGAAGTGTCCCTTGGTTGCTATCCAGAACCCAGGCTGAGCCTCCAGCTCCAAACCACGGGCCCAAGTAGAGACAGGAACACTTAACTTCCTTTGTCTGTACTAGATGTTATCCCAAGCTGTGCCCGGGAAAGTCTATTCTAGTGAGATCATTGCGCCTACTTCTTACCCCAAGTGGTGCCCGCCCCCAGTGGTTGTCCTAGTGATGGGGGAAGTCCCATGCTTCGTGATGGCTAACTACCCTGTCTGCCCTAGTCCACCCCCCTGTGAGAAGCACCTTATTGTTTTGTGTGTGTGGTTTTGTGAAGGCACCGGCAGTTAACCCCCTCCTGACCCAGGATAGATATTACCCCTTAAAAGTGGTGTAATACCCTGTGGTGCCTGAAGCCCAGGGGCACCACATGAGAAAGTCCTCTGGTCTGGTGTCCTGCACTGGTGAGTGGAGCAGCTGCCCGTGACTTACTTTCCACGTTCACACCAGTGTTGTGCCGGACGAACACAACCCTCTCAGGTGAGCCTGACAAGCACACTGAGATCTTCACATCGCTTCCAATGGGTTCACACATGGAGTGCTTCTGTCTCTTTCTCTCAGATAGAGAGGTACTGGAGTTAAAATCTGCTCATTCTACAGGGGCACCCCTAAACTGGTTGGGCATGAAAATATTGAAAACGCAAGAAATCTTAACTGGCTTGATCTGCTTGGTCATATGATTTTTTATTCAATACTGGCCCATTAGGGCTAGTATTAATAAAGACTGGCACATGCTTGAGAGAACATACATTGAGTAAAAAAACCTTGAATACCATCACATGGAGTAAAAACCTGAATGACATTTTGGTCCAGAGTGGATTCTCGGAACCACGTAAGGACTGGGTTGATAAATATACATTGAAATCGAATTCTTAGTGTGGCCAATGTAATATTTTTAGTTTCTTATTCAATAGGTTGACCTTCCAGATGGAGGTATGCTTAACATTGTACAATTCATGTACTGTAAATCTAAATTTGTCGTGGTCTATGACAAAGTGTTTTAACCTACATAGGTAAAACAATAATTTGCATGTATGTCAGTGAACATTCTAAATCCATATCCTATGGGTTAAGTTCTCCAAGACTGATAGAACGTGTGAGAAATGCATAGGGTATTCTGGTACAGGACTTGAATGTGTTCATACACCGAAGTCAGGAGGCATTCGCCATGACTTACTCCTAAAAAGAGAAGCCAGATGGATTATGAAAACCAATGTTCTAGGTTTAAATGACCTCAATGACCCAAGTATGTTTTTGTGATTTATGCTATAGATCTTTGTCAAGGGAACTTTTGCAACTAGTCGGTTATTTTCTGTCCGCTATAAAGGTGTGACGCCCCTGAACTAGTCAGGGTGTCACAGGGTACTGCACTTCCTTTTCTTGTCTGGTGCAGGACTCAACCCCTCATGGTTCTGGGATCCTAACTTTTGGTATTGCTCCATCAGCATGCAAATCCTAGTCACACCTCACACCACACCCTGTCAGGCACAGCAGTGGGTGGTCTAGCTGGAACAGGGCCACCCGCCTAGGGGTCAGACAGACTGGTGGGAGCGGCAGAGTGAGTGATTTGAGGAGCTGGGAGTTGGAGCTCCCTGGGACACATTGGCTAGGTCGTAGATGGTGGTCTGGGACCGAATAAGTCAGAGACCCGGTCGCAGGGTATTGGAGAAAGGTAGCACAAAGAGAACCACAGTATTCAGCTAAAATTTAATTTTTATTGAGAAAACTTTTTTTTTAAATTTTTTTTTGAAAACAAACAATCCAGAATACAATACATTGCATAAATAAGCCAATACTTGGTGATAAATATATCAAAAGTTGAGTACTCACAACAAGTTACAAAAAAATCAGATATTTAATAGTAAATGGATAGCTGCCTAAGAGTGTTTAATACATATATCAGCAAAAAATGGGGCCTTGAAGTAAAGTGCAAAGTGCTAAAAGGACCTCTATCAGTAAAGTGACAAATGCTGGATAAGCAATCCAAAGTGCAAAAAACCCGCAGTAGCCAAAGGATATGTGCGCACGTTGTGTTCTATTCCACAGCGTGTAAGTCACTGCTTTTGTGTCTCAGAGCGCAGCCGAAAAAGCTGCGTTCTTAGACGCATTCGGCAGAACGCAACGTGTGCACATTCCTGGAGCGTTCTGGATGCTTGCTGTGACATGGACAGAGCATCCAGAACACACATTTTTGACAGTGCGGTCCCACTCGGCTCTACAGCATCCCCATAGACTTGCAGGAGAGCCTAGTGGGACCGCACTGTCAAAAAGAGCATGGCTGGCTGCGAGACAGTGCTGCGCGATCAGAATGAACTCGGATGAACTTCACTCGACTTCTTTGTGATCGTGAGGCTCTGTGCGTGTGCCGCGGCTTGATTTGCGGTTACACGTGAAGGTCTCACCTGTGATCGCAAATCCCCTGAGTGACTGCAGTGAGCCGCGCGATCAGCTGTGCTTTCACTTAGGTTACTCACGGCCACAGTTGCAGTCCACCTGAGAGCGGTGGCCGTGAGTAACCTCAGTGACAGCACAGCTGATCGCGCGACTCACTTCAGTTGCTGCATGGAGCTCACAGGAGCGGCGGTGTTCTACTGCCGCTCCGGTCAGCTTCCGATGTAGCAGAGCTGAAAGCGTCGTGGGACCTTGCGTAGATTACGTCGGACCTGGAGGTGTTTTTGAGGGGATAATAAAGTGGTGAAAAAGGGTGTTTATTTGTCTTTCATTACAAATAAAGGATTTTTTGGATGTGTGTGTTTATTTTCTTTAACTTACAGGTTAATCATTGAAGGTAGGAAATAGCTGAATCAAGGGGAGCAAAAATGTCAAAAAACTGACATAAAACTTTGCTTATAATAAATACATACGTAAAAAGTGAACAGTGGTTCACTGAAAATGTGAATAAAAACAGTAACCGTAATCAGCAGTGGTATCCATCATGCTGAAAACAAGGCACAGCAAGGAGCCCAATAATATCACCGCTGTTGTTTTAGGCTAAAGGTGGTAAATACTGACCAGTACGGTCAGCCACCGTATACTATGTCCAGGGTGAAAAAAGGCTCAATCACAGACACAATTTACCTCAGAACACCACTGGTAGAGGGCGGGATAGGTAAATGTCCAGAATGTAAACTAATAGAAACAGGACCTGGGCACCGTAACATGTAATCCTCCAATAAACGGAAACGGTCTTACCAGATCCAGACGACTGTCACAGGGCAGCTATAGTGAGGTTAAGACTCAAAACCTCCAAGGGAAACTGTCAGCCAGTTCATCAAGTCCCATACAGAAGCCAGAGATGAGCCACCTCTAATAGATAATGAAACACACACTCCCGACGCGTTTCATAATGTATAATCTTCAGGGGAGTCAAGTGATGTTTAAATGGGTACTGCCAATCTATGTCACTTATGGCAATAAAGTCGTGCCCACGATCCCTGAAAAACAAGCAAACAGTGCAAAAAATAAGCCCTACAAATACATAGTAAACATAAATCATCATGCCCAGTGTATAGGATACTCTCCGCACACAGCATTGTGCTAAGACATAATATTCAAAAGTGCCGCGCTGTGCGTCCGGGAACATGCTCCATTTATAGCCCGGCGCATGCGCAGAAACACACACAGTCAATGACACATACTCCCAGAAACCTTTGAGACCGGAAGTACCACGTCATCGGTGGTTGCGTCGCACTAAAGCGACCGCAGTCTCACACAGTAACATCACTTCCTGGTGAGACCGTTCCCATTTATTGGAGGATTACATGTTATGGTGCCCAGGTCCTGTTTCTATTAGTTTACTTTCTGGACATTTACCTATCCTGCCCTCTACCAGTGGTGTTCTGGGTAAATTGTGTCTGTGATTGAGCCTTTTTTCATCCTGGACATAGTATATGGTGGCTGACCGTACTGGTCAGTATTTACCACCTTTAGCCTAGAACGACAGCGGTGATATTATTGGGCTCCTTGCTATGCCTTGTTTGCAGCATGATGGATACCACTGCTGATTACGGCTACTGTTTTTATTTACATTTTCAGTGAACTACTGTTCACTTTTTACGTGTGTATTTATTATAAGCTACGTTTTATGTCTGTTTTTTGACATTTTTGCTCCCCTTGATTCAGCTATTTGCTACTGTGAGTACTGTGAATCCCTTGGGTATTTTGCTACTTTTTGAATTTTGACTACTAGCTGTTAATGGCAGCTTTTTTATCCTCAGATCTTGACACTAGGCCACGTAGGCTAAGGACGTGTTTTCTGAGAAAAGCCTTGTACAAAAAAGGTATACACCTACTTTAAAGGGAAGGTATCACGGTTTTTTATTTTTGTATTAAAAACAGTGATTATGAAATCAAGTATTTCTAATACAAAATGAAAATCGCAGCTTATTTAGTTTTTATGTAATTCTTATTTTACTGGAGGCACTAGGGGCTGCCATGCTGGATTTGCTGTGTGTGTAACGACAGTAACTCATTCCTTCATGGCAGCCCCTGTGCATAGACTCTGATAGTCGGGCTCCGACCCCATGCCATACGTTACAGTGGGCGTCTGCTGTGACCTGGACGCGCCCCCTGGGCTGTCCAGAACACAACAGAGGGAGGAGTTCAGCGCCATTATTGTGGAGCTCACAGCGTGTGCTGTTTGCTCCACTTTACCCCTGTCACCCGCCGGGATGTGTGAGTACGGGCCGCCTCCCCCCCCTCGTTACTGTCTCCGATGACATCCCATCCCTCCATTCTCCCCAGCCCCTGCTCTGCCCCAGCTACTACGGCCGCCCCCCCTCCCCCTGCCATTACCGTCTCCAATGACACCCCCCTCCCTCCATTCTCCCAAGTCTCCGCTCTGCCCGCTGCCGCAGCTCCCCCGGCTCTGCCCGCCGCTGCTGTGTGTGTGTCACAAGGTCCCCATCAGGGGTGATTGTGAGAGTGTGTCGGCGCTTGCGATGCTGTGCAGTGAACTTCCAGGACCTGCGAGAGGATCACATGGGAAGTATGTGATATCTCTGGATGTTGTGAGTGTGTGCGCGCGATTGTACAGGTATGTGCGATATCGTGAGTGTGTGTGAGTGTATGCGATCGAATGTGTGAGTGTATGCGATCGGATGTGTGAGTGTATGCGATCAGATGTGTGAGTGTATGCGATCGGATGTGTGAGTGTATGCGATCGGATGTGTGAGTGTATGCGATCGGATGTGTGAAATGTCGGCCGGACGCAGGGGAGAATGGCATGCCTGGAGCGCCCACCGGAGGTCACAGGGAGGAATGATGTGAAAGGTGTGTGTGTGTGTGTGTGTGTGTGTGTGTGTGGCACAAGGTCCCCATCAGGGGTGATGTGTGTGTGTGTGTGTGTGTAGCATAACGTCCCCATCAGGGGTGATTGTGTGTGTGTGTGTATGGCACAAGGTCCCCATCAGGGGTGATTGTGTGTGTGTGTGTGTGTGTGTGTAGCACAAGGTCCCCATCAGGGGTGATTGTGTGTGTGTGCGTGTGTGTGTGTAGCACAAGGTCCCCATCAGGGGTGATTGTGTGTGTGTGTATGGCACAAGGTCCCCATCAGGGGTGATTGTGTGTGTGTGTGTGTGTGTGTGTGTGTAGCACAAGGTCCCATCAGGGGTGATTGTGTGTGTGTGTGTGTGTGTGTGTAGCACAAGGTCCCCATCAGGGGTGATTGTGTGTGTGTGTGTGTGTGTGTGTGTGTAGCACAAGGTCCCCATCAGGGGTGATTGTGTGTGTGTGTGGCACAAGGTCCCCATCAGGGGTGATTGTGTGTGTGTGTGTGTGTGTGTGTGTGTAGCACAAGGTCGCCATCAGGGGTGATTGTGTGTGTGGCACAAGGTCCCCATCAGGGGTGATTTTGTGTGTGTGTGGCACAAGGTCCCCATCAGGGGTGATTGTGTGTGTGTGTGGCACAAGGTCCCCATCAGGGGTGATTGTGTGTGTGTGTGTGTGTGGCACAAGGTCCCCATCATGGGTGATTGTGTGTGTGTGTGTGTGTGTGTGCACGCGCGCGCCACTGCATGTGAGTACCTGTGTGTGTGTACCGGTGATACTGTCTGCAGGGTTGTGTATCTAATCCTATCCTGTGTGATACTGTCTGCTGAGCCGTGTATCTAATCCTCTCCTGTGTGATACTGTCTGCTGAGCTGTGTATCTAATCCTATCCTGTGTGATACTGTCTGCTGAGCTGTGTATCTAATCCTCTCCTGTGTGATACTGTCTGCAGAGCCGTGTATCTAATCCTATCCTGTGTGATACTGTCTGCTGAGCCGTGTATCTAATCCTGTCCTGTGTGACACTGTCTCCTGAGCTGTGTATCTAATCCTATCCTGTGTGATACTGTCTGCAGGGCTGTGTATCTAATCCTATCCTGTGATACTGTCTGCTGAGCTGTGTATCTAATCCTATCCTTTGTGATTCTGTCTGCTGAGCCGTGTATCTAATCCTGTCCTGTGTGATACTGTCTGCTGAGCCGTGTATCTAATCCTGTCCTGTGTGATGCTGTCTGCTGAGCCGTGTATCTAATCCTATCCTGTGTGATACTGTCTTCTGAGCCGTGTATCTAATCCTATCCTGTGTGATACTGTCTGCTGAGCTGTGTATCTAATCCTCTCCTGTGTGATACTGTCTGCTGAGCTGTGTATCTAATCCTCTCCTGTAATCTGAGCTTTTTATACAGGGGAAATTCAGTAGAATTTCAGAAGCTGCTCCCCCTAGTGTTTAACAGTGGAAAATATCAAACTTTTTAATTTTTTTTTTATATTTTGCACAATTAAAAAAAAAAAAATAATATTTAAACAAAACATTTAAACATTATTACTTTACATTTTTTCAGTTATTATAATTTTTTTTGACGAAACCTTCCCTTTAAGTGGGGCTTTTAAGGACCTTACAAAGGTCTAAAAAAGAGCGTATATTATCCTGGTGGGAGGTTCAATCCTTAGAGATCTACTTAAAGGATAGGATTGTCCCTCGACATTTGAGAATAACCCTACAACCAGGGTATCGTCATAAAAATACTGAGTTTATGAATCTGTGGGAAAAGGAAGCCACGGAAAGTTCCCTCAGATTCATGAAATTGTTACTGGAGGAAGTGAAAAAGAATTTCTCTGTCTTGGAGGACTCCCTTAAGGAACACATTAAGATCACACGCAACTTCTCCTGCGAGGGAGATTTTTGCTAACAAAGAGTTAGTCCTACAGGGAATTATTGAAAAATTCCAATATAGATTGAAAGAAAGAAAGCATAAGTTTTACATCAGGGACGTCCAGGATTTTAAGGACAATAGAGTTTACTTTCTCCCCAGTAATCGCACTGTTAGACAGAGTGAAACGGATATATCCTCCACTGACGCCGAGTTGTCAGACACAGACACCAGGAATAACTCTTTTAGACCTCAACAGCAGTACAAAAAACAGAGAAGTAGGGGCAGATCCAACTACAGGGGTGTATGCCAGAACTTTGATAGGGGGGGTTTTAGACAACCAATATCACCTGAGAAGCAAGGGACAACTAAACCCGGTATAATGGGTGGAGCTCCTCAGGTGATAAACCTGTCTTCCAGACCCTCAACGATGTTTATTTATCTGTTCTTAACAGAGGTTTGTCTTTTGTGCCTACCACTGACTTTGATGACTTCAGGGCAATTAAGGACTTGCATTTATTTGCAAGACGCCTAAAATGGAAAAAATTCTTTGGTAGGCAGACCGAAAAGAACTCGGCTGAATTGGGGATATCAGAGGACCTCCTACAGGATGTCAGGCTGCTTTTCCACCTTGGTGACGCAAATCCAAATGACTTTGGTGAAGGTCCTTTCACCAACTTAAAGAACAATAGTGTGAGAATGCCTCTAGCTATGACAAAGATTGATGCAATAGACATCTTTGTTAATTTGGTCACTGAAGATGTAAGAGCCAATGCGAGGGGACACAGTGTCAATTATAATCTGACTAAGACAGAGATGCTCAGTCTGAAAAGCGTGGAGAGGGACCCCAGTATCACCATAAAACCCTCTGATAAAGGGGGGAATGTGGTGATACTGGACACCAAAGACTACAAAGGCATTTGTCGCAACATTCTTAATGATTAGTCGTGCTATGCGAGGTTGGACTCCAACCCGCTCCCAAGATTTAGGGAAGAATTGAAAACCTTATTGGTTGAGGCTTTAGACATGATTATCATTGATAAGAATGAATTTGAATATCTCATGTCGACCTTTCCAATAGTGGCGACCTTCTACATTCTACCAAAAGTACACAAGGGGTTTAGTCCCCTGAAGGGTCGTCCTATTGTGTCAGGTATTGGGAGCCTAACTGAAAGACTGAGCATCTATGTGGACAAGATTTTGAGACCCTTTGTGCTGTCCCTTAACTCTTACCTGAGAGATACCACCAACTTCCTGCGGAGGATTGAGGACATTTTTATTGAGGATAGTATGCTGTTATGCAGCATTGATGTGGAGGCGTTATACTCGTCCATCCCACATGAGGCAGGAGTGAGAGCTGTCAAATACTTCTTGGGCTCAAGAGGGAGTCAATTCTTCCAACACAATGACTTTGTGATCAAGGCTCTGGAATTCTGCCTCACCAGGAATGTTTTCACCTTCGGTGGGAGGTTCTTTCCTCAGCTCAGAAGGACCGCGATGGGGAGTTGTTGTGCCCCATCGTACGCTAACCTCCTCCTGGGCTGGTGGGAGGAAACGGAGGTTTTTGGTGGCCTTCTGGATACCGAGGACGTCATCTTGTGGATTAGATATATAGACAACGTCTTCGTTATCTGGAAGGAGCAGGAGACTGATTTTCACCTTTTCTTGGCCAAATTGAATGATAATAACATCGGCCTAAAATTCACCAGTGAAATTGGCAGGAACAGTCTGGCCTTTCTGGACGTGCTGGTGGAGAGAGGACCGGAGGGACGCCTGGTTACCACCACGTTTAGAAAGGCAACATCGTCCAACTCCCTGTTAAAATGGGAGAGCGCCCACCCTGGCCCCCTCAAGAGAGGAATCCCTAAAGGACAATTCGTGAGAATGAGGTGTGATTGCTCTGATGAGGCAGGTTTTAGAACACAGTCTCTGGACCTGATGGGACGACTAAGAGAGAGAGGCTATCCGGAGGGCAGTATTAGGAAAGCATACAATTCTGTACGCAATCTGGACCGCACCACCTTGTTGAACCCCAACCTCAAAGAGGATAAAACAGTGGACATCTTGAGATTCATTACAACCTACAATAATGGTGCAGCAGACCTTAGAAGAATACTTTCAAAACATTGGCCTGTCCTACAAATGGACCCTCTGATTGAGAAACATCTTTTGAGTTATCCATCTATTACCTTTAGGAAGGCAAGGTCCATAGGTGACAGATTGGTCCATAGCCATTTCAATGAGGACAGGTCAGTAGCGGTAACGAATCCGACTAAAGGCTGCTTCAAGTATCACGACTGTGTGAATTGCAGGTTTATTGAGGAAGGAAAAGAATTTACCAATTATGACAAGAGTAAGAGTTTCGCTATAAGGTCTTTGATTACCTGCAAATCTAAGGGGGTAATATACGGGATCAACTGTGTATGCGGTAAACTCTATATAGGTAAGACTATAAGGAAGCTGCGATGACGGGTAGGAAAGCACAAAAATGACATCATTAAGAAGAATGACACCCCCGTTGCTAGGCATATCAATGCCTTCCATGATGGCGACTTGGGGAGTTATAAAGTTATGGGGATTGATCTCATTCATCCCCCAATACGAGGAGGCAACTGGGATAGAAAAATTCTCCGAAAAGAATGTTATTGGATATATAGCCTTAATTCTATGATACCGATGGGCCTGAATGAATCCCTATCCTTCACACCCTTTTTAGGAGCACCTTAGTGGATAGGGTGTGACAGAAGGGATAGTCTACGTCCGAGTGGGGGCACCATGGGCATGGGAATTATTAGGGTGCCGACCCCCACATGTTAGGTATAGGGATGTGCACTTTAGTTTTCTCGCCCCTACTTCCCCTTTTCCCTTTTTCCTCCCCCCTCCCCCATGTGTTTCACCTGCCATCTTCGGATTCGAATAGCCCGGACTGACCTGTCCTCATATGTCCATTGCATACACCCTAAGCCACCTTTCCTTGGGATGTCTATGTGTACATTCCAGGTTGGGTACGATACCACGGGAAATATGCCTCTTTGTTTTATTTTATCATGTGCCTTATTGTCTTAGACTTTTTTATCTGCACCTGGTATTATGTAGCAATATGGTTCATTTTTTGCTTATGTTTCTGCTCTCCCTGGCAGTACTGTGACCCTTTGACATATAGCGTGTGTATACTGAATTGCTATCTGCGGTCCTTTCATCCCTCTGACCACTCTCCCCCGCCCTCTGCGTTTTTTCAGTAAACCGTACTGACCTCTATTGCCTGGGTATTGTCTTTTAATTTTAGGAATTCTGACCATGTACAGCGTATATTTACCCATCACGATTATGGCCTTGAGCCTATGTGATTATATGTTTCCACGCTATGCTGGGTTTCACCAGTGGGTGTACATGTCGTTATGGCAACACCCTCTGTGTTTATACTTTCAACCTAGCATGCGTTTCACTCACCAGGAAATGATGTTACTGTGTGAGACTGCGGTCGCTTTAGTGCGACGCAACCACCGATGACGCGGTACTTCCGGTCTCAAAGGTTTCTGGGAGTATGCGTCATTGACTGTGTGTGTGCTTCTGCGCATGCACCGGGCTATAAATGGAGCATGTTCCCGGATGCACAGCGCGGCACTTTTGAATATTATGTCTTAGCACAAGTATCCTATACACTGGGCATGATGATTTATGTTTTCTATGTACTTTTAGTGCTTATTTTTTGCACTGTTTGCTTGTTTTTCAGTGATCTTGGGCACGGTTTTATTGCCATAAGTGACATAGATTGGCAGTACCCATTTAAACATCACTTTACTCCCCTGAAGATTATACATTATGAAACGCGCCGGAGGTGTGTGTTTCATTATCTATTAGAGGTGGCTCATCTCTGGCTTCTGTATGGGACTTGATGAACTGGCTGACAGTTTCCCTTGGGGGTTTTGAGTCTTAACCTCACTATAGCTGCCCTGTGACAGTCGTCTGGATCTGGTAAGACCGTTTCCGTTTATTGGAGGATTACATGTTATGGTGCCCAGGTCCTGTTTCTATTAATTTACTTTCTGGACATTTACCTATCCCGCCCTCTATCAGTGGTGTTCTGGGGTAAATTGTGTCTGTGATTGAGCCTTTTTTCACCCTGGACATAGTATATGGTGGATGACTGTACTGGTCAGTATTTACCACCTTTAGCCTAGAACGACAGCGGTGATATTATTGGGCTCCTTGCTATGCCTTGTTTTCAGCATGATGGATACCACTGCTGATTACGGTTACTGTTTTTATTTACATTTTCAGTGAACCACTGTTCACTTTTTAAGTGTGTATTTATTATAAGCTAAGTTTTTTGTCTGTTTTTTGACATTTTTGCTCCCCTTGATTCAGCTATCTGCTACTGTGAGTACTGTGAATCCCTTGGGTATTTTGCTATTTTTTTAATCATGGAAGGTATCTCAGGGAGACGCCTGCCATGATTAACCTCGGACTTAGTGGCAGCTATGGGCTGCTGCCATTAACTCCTTATTACCCCGTTTGCCACTGAACAAGGGCAATTCGGGATGAGCCGAGTAAAGTCCCGGGACTGTCGTATCTAATAGATGCGTCAATTCCGGGCGGCTGCTGGCTGATATTGTTAGGCTGGGGGGCTCCCCATAGTGTGGAGCTCCTCCTCCTGAGAATACCAGCCTCCAGCCATGTGGCTTTACCCTGGCTGGTATCCAAATTGGGGGGACCGCACGTCGTTTTATTTTAAATTATTTATTTTTTTTACTGCTCGATATAGACACGCCCACCAGCGGCTGTGATTGGTTGCAGTGAGACAGCTGTCATTCGGCGTGAGGGCGTGTCTGACTGCAACCAATCATAGGTGCCGGTGGGCAAGGGAAGCAGAGAATACGAGATGGATTAATGAGCATCCGGCATTTTCAAGAGAGGAGAAGCCGCCACAGTGTGACAGCCGTGCAGTGCCACACCAGTGATCGTGGATCGGTGAGTATGAGAGAGGGGGTGGGAGGGAGAGACCGACATGGACAGAGAGAGAGATAGAGACATAGAGAGAGAGAGAGAGAGACAGACCGACAGACCGACCGACAGAGAGAGAAAGACGAAAGACCTGCCTTTGTTATGTTAAAAAAACATGTGGATCGCAACAATAATGCAATGCAAACTCACTGCTTAACATTTTGGCAGTGTTTTTCTACAACTCATTGACTTCAATGGGTGTAGAACGCTGCCAAAACGGACAAAAGAATTGACATGCTGCTTTTCTAAACGCAGAGATTTTGTCAAATTTTTGACAATCAAAACGCTGCGTTTCAAAAAGCATCGTGCGCATAGAATTTGCATGATTCTCCTAGACTTTGCTGGGGAATCAGAACGCATGCATTTTGTCAATGACACAGTGCAGTTGTAAACGCAGCCAAAACGCAGAAAAAAACGCAACGTGCGCACATGGCCAAAGGCTAGATGTAAAGTTGGAGAAAATCCATAGGCTATATTATATCTGGTCAAAATAAAGTAACCTCACAAGTGCATAGTGCAAGAGGTCCTATATAATAAAGTGACCATTGCTGCTGGTATACAAAAGCTAAAAAAGCATACAAAAGGATTGCAAGATTATAACAGGCAGACTAAACATAGGCATACATTTACTCACATGATTAACAAAAACACCAAGGTAGGCAACCTCAACATATGTTTCAAGGAGTGTCTTTGTCAGGAGGTGTGGCTTAGTATGTGCGAAGTAAACTTTTTATACAGGTAAATAGCCAATCCGTTTTCAGATTGATATCACATGACCAGAATTAAAGAATTAAAGCGATCACACTGTGGAGCCCAAGTTAGGCTAATTAAGAGATGACGTACTTAGGAAACCGCCTATAGTATTAGGCGTAAATAACTGCGTTCCATGAGCAGCCCTGTGGACCGCATACGTCATGCAAATAGAAGTCCTATCAAGTTAGACCGTGTGGCGGCGCATACGTGCTGGATCACGATCCATAAACCAAGAAATGCTAAGCTCCGGGCTAGGTGAGGCCAGCGTCCCCGGTCGCTAGGCGATCGGTAGGCGTACACATTAGTAGGGCCGGAGCTTAAGAATTCCATGGATGTCAAGCCAGCTGGATGCGCTCCGATCTAGCTGATGGACAGTATTATGAACCGCATATAACACCAAAAGGAAAATCAGTGAAAATTAGACCGTATAGCAGCGCATGCTTTTGACCCCCTACCCAAATTCCAACAGGAACTTAAAGATGTCATTATCGAAGCATTTAATAAGGGGATTATACCCAAGAAAATTTGTGATGCAATCATTTCTGTTAAACCCAAATTGCAATCATTCTACCTTTTTCCTCAGTTAGATCAGAACGCATCTAGCTGGCCTGCCACCCATGAAATGCTTATGCCCCGGCCCTATAAAGATGCACGCCCACCGGTCGCTTAGTGACCAGTTATGGTGGCGTTATACATTCCGGAACACAGCATTTTATGTTTTATGGGTTGCAGTCTGGCGCTCATGCGCCACTATACGGTCTGATTTTGACTGGATTTTCCTTTTGGTGTTATGTGCGGTTCATAATAATACTGTCCCTCAGCTAGATCAGAGTGCATCCAGCTGGCTTGCCATCCATGGAATGTTTAAGCTCCGGCCCTACTAAGGTGTATGCCTACCGATCGCCTAGCGACTGGGGACGCTGGCATCACCTAGCCCGGAGCTTAGCATTTCCCGGTTTATGGATCGTGATCCATCATCCATGCGCCGCCACACGGTCTGACTTGATAGGACTTCTATTTGCATGACGTATGCGGTCCACAGGGCTGCTCATGGAACGCAGTTATTTACACCTAATACTATAGGCGGTTTCCTAGCTACGTCATCTCTTAATTAGCCTCACTTGGGCTCCACAGTGTGATCACTTTAATTCCCTAATTCACATACTAAGCCACACCTCCTGACGAAGGCGCACCTTGAAACATATGTTGAGGTTGCCTACCTTGGTGTTTTTGTTAATCATGTGAGTAAATGTATGCCTATCTTTAGTCTGCCTGTTATAATCTTGCAATCCTTTTGTATGCTTTTTTAGCATTTGTATACCAGCAGCACTGGTCACTTTATTATATAGGACCTCTTGCACTATGCACTTCTGAGGTTCCTTTATTTTGACCAGATATAATATAGCCTATGGATTTTCTCCAACTTTACATCTAGCTAATACAAGCCTTTGGCTACTGCAGGTTTTTTTTGCACTTTGGATTGCTTATCCAGCATTTGTCACTTTACTGATAGAGGTCATTTTAACACTTTGCACTTTACTTCAAGGCCCCATTTTTTGCTGATATATGTATTAAACACTCTTAGGCGGCTATCCATTTACTATTATATATCTGATTATTTTGTAACTTTTTGTGTGAGTAGTCAACTATTGATATATTTATCACAAAGTATTGGCTCATTTATGCAGTGTATTGTATTGTGGATTGTTTGTTTTCAAAACATTTTTTTTAAAAAAAGTTTTCTCAATAAAAATTAAAAATTTTATTTTAGCCAAATACTGTGGTTCTCTTTGTGCTACTATATGAATTTAGTTTGACAGGCTATGTATTTTGCTTACAAGGTTCTGTGTTCATTATTGGAGAAAGGTGCCAAGCTTAGTTTTGGGGAGCAGTCGGCACCGGAGTACCTAGTAACCGGACCGGTACCGAGCACTGCGGGGTACTGGACCCTAGATCAGGAAGTAGTTTCAAGCAACCTGATAATTAACCTGTGGAAGATAGTATCTTTATGAAATTTCCCCAAGAGCTCAGAGATCGAAGGTGTGGCGCCCCTGACCCGGTCAGGCACCACTGAGCACTGCACCCATGCTGGGACGGTACTTCCAGGTAATCCTGAGGGCCAGAATGAGGTGTGTACGTACAGACACATAGCAACCAGTTCTCCCACACCATTAGAGGGGACCCTTGGGTAGTCTCCAGAGGGAGCTAGTTTTCAAACCTTTTCAAGAGGTGGAGCGGAGAGGCTGGGAGCTGGAAAGTGCAGAGGTCTTCAGGAAAAGAGTGGAGCAAGACAGTCTGGTAGTGGTGAGTGGCAGTCGCTAGGGGATACACGCGCTCACACTAGTCAGACCCTGCGCGGTGTAGTGACAGTTAGCGGGGGAGAACGGTCACATGGTCAGTCAGTCAGACAGTGAGTGAGTAAGAAGTGAGTGCTCCTGGTGACTAGGCACGTACGGGGACAGGTCCCTAGAGCAGACTCCAGTTTAACTATCTGCTAAACCTGCCGGTGAGGGGAACTACAAGTACCTCACCAACCACACAGAGTCCGAGCCTCAGCAGCAACGCAGGGACCCATAAGGAGACAGAGCTTGAAGCCATCTCACCGAGTCCACACTGCCGGCAAACGGGCAAAACACAGGGGAGAAAAGGCAGTTCCGACTCCCTGGATAGACCCCATGGTACTTCAAGTCAGGGGTTATCCGAACACAGAAGTGCTAGGAAGGCGAGCTAACTGTTTACCCTCAGACTAGCCCGAAGGAGCCCCTGGTCCTACCTGGTTAATAGCAAGGAGAAAGGACGGGACTCAGCACCAATTCCAGGATAGGAAAAATGTAAATCCAACGAAAAATATATAAAAGTGTAGAAACTTTATTCAACGATTAAAAATCCAAGAAAAACATCATCGGTTCCATGAAAACATCATGGCTTGACGCGTTTCGGACAGTTGGAATGTAGATAAGTCCTTAATCATAAGCATCTGCTTATGATTAAGGACTTATCTACATTCCAACTGTCCGAAACGCATCAAGCCATGATGTTTTCATGGAACCGATGATGTTTTTCTTGGATTTTTAATCGTTGAATAAAGTTTCTACACTTTTATATATTTTTCGTTGGATTTACATTTTTCCTATCCTGGAATTGGTGCTGAGTCCCGTCCTTTCTCCTTGCTATTGCCTCTACGGACCTGCCTGTCCGGTGGACATCCTGCATCCCATCTGAACTGAACGGATACATGTACAGATGAGCTGAATTTTTCTTTCTTCGTCCTACCTGGTTAATCACAGCATTGCCTGGATCAGCTCACCATAACAACTGAAGTGAGTAAAAATCAGTTAAAGACTTTTGGACTCAGTCTGTGTTATTCCTGGACCCTCTTCTCTGCTCACCCGAGCCCCTGGGGCCTGCCTCACTCACGGGAGGCTACATCACCTGGCTTCAGACCCCCATCTGCCCCAGACGCTCGTAAAACCTGCAGCGGCGGTCATCCACATCCCTGACTGCAAACCGTGAGTGGCGTCACGACATATAACATAAAAACTGACTTTACCTGTTGCCGTATCAGAGAAGCCCTGTGGCGTCCCTGAAGAGGAACAGCATTCCTGGGGGCGACACATCTTTCTTTTTGGCGTCACGAACAGGATCGTGGACTTAACCCGTTCAGATGGGTGACAGTGTGCCTCGGCCGTCCGACTGAAAAATTTTAACTGCCGCCATTTTGCCACCGTTTAAAGTGCGCGCGATTCAAAAGGCTGCAGCACGCACAGAAGAAGTAACCGCCCACGGAGAGGCGTGTCCGTCGCAGGATCCCCAGAGTGCCCTGATCCCACGAGAGGAGGAGGTGACCTGCAAGAGGAAGCGGAACTCTGAGGGAAGATGGACACCGTGAGTACTACTGTCCCTAGCCAGGATGCCGCAGCCCAAGAGACGCCTGGCCGCAGCCCAAGCGACGCCAGGCCCCAGCGCGGTGAGTGCAGTGGCGCCTAGCTCCGGTGCGGCGGCCATAACCGCGTCGTCTGAAATCTCCCCAGTCATGCCTATCTCCTTACCGTACGTCCCAGGGGCGACCTGGCTGCCCCAATATGCTGGCAAGGTGGACACCCTGACCGGATTCAAAAAGAAGATCGGCACCCTGCTGGACATATACGCAATGACTGGTAAGCAGAGGGCTGCAGTGGTGCTGGGGCAACTGACTAGAGCAGCAGAACTAGAGGCTGAGGCCTGGACCAGTGATGACCGGAGCTCTGTAGACACTATTTTTACAAAACTGAAAGCTGCCTTTGAAAACCGCACAGAGGCAGAGCTGAGAATGGGTTTCTATAACTGCCGCCAGAGGCCCCAAGATAGCATTAGAGACTATGCCCTCAGGTTGCAAGCCGCACTGCAGGCTCTCAAGCTCGTGGACCCTGTCAGTGATCAGGAGGGAAACAGGATGATGACAGAACAGTTCTTGCAGGGCTGCACTCCTCTGAGG
This sequence comes from Anomaloglossus baeobatrachus, assembly GCF_048569485.1. NCBI lineage: Eukaryota > Metazoa > Chordata > Amphibia > Anura > Aromobatidae > Anomaloglossus > Anomaloglossus baeobatrachus. The sequence goes on along the minus strand of NC_134354.1, from coordinate 365,085,846 downwards.
ATAGAAAGCAGATGAGGCTGTGGTCCCTGGAACACAGTGATATGGACTTTGCCATTCTAAAAGACAGGGCCTTGAAAGCACTCCAGCCCCCCATCGACACGGACCCCATCGAACCAGCATGGTCCGCCAGCACCCCAACTGCCGAAGCTGAATCCTCCTCGCAGGCCCTGGTAGCAGCAAAAGGACTCATAACCTCAGTCGAAACCTCAGATACCCTGTCTTCCCAGGTGCAATAGCTCAGCAAGGACGTCGCCCGGATCCTGAAAGCAATGCAACCCCCACCAGAATCCAAAGCCCCTCACAGGATCCTGCTAGCTGACAGTCCAGAAGATGTCCCTTCGATGCGAGGGAGAAGAGGACCCTCATCCCGAGGGAGGAGCAGCGATCGCTATGACTCGTCCAGACAACCCATATGCCGCCATTGCCAGGAAGCAGGCCACTATGCGAGGGTCTGTCCTTTAAACGGGCCAAACCTGGCGCCAAGGGCCAGTCCTCAGGATTAAGAAAACCAGGCCCAGCTGACTGCCGTGACCAGTACGTGGGTGGACGACCGGTCCTGCCCATCACCCTGGACGGGATCCCAACCCTAGCATTATTGGACACTGGCTCTCAGGTAACGACAATCCTGTATGTCCTTTATCGCAGGTTTTGGTCGGACGACGATCTCCGACGACTGGACCCTGACCTTACCATCTATGGAGCTAATGGACAACCTATAGACCAGATTGGGGTCAAAGAGGTAACCATAAAGGTGGGGAGGCAGGAAATGAAGGGACAAGGACTAATTGTTGTGGATAATGATGTTAAGGAAAGGAACCCACAAATGATTTTAGGCACTAATGTCATTGAGAATTGCCTAGGAGAAGTGTTGTTGCTTCAAAAGATTGATGAGGGTGTTGAGGGCGGACAATGGAGAGCCCTGCAAAAAGAGATCCGAGTCATCCTGTGGAAGCAACAGGTAAACCAGACTGGTGGTGAAATTGGTAGTGTACGGGTGATAGATGCCAATCCCATTGTGATTCCCCCACGGAGTGAGATGATGATGTGGTGCAGGGCAGCGGTAGGTCTCAGAGGACGGGATTACCAGGCTGTAGTAGAACCAACTCATTCAGAACACTGGCTCACGATCCTGACAGCCAGAGGGGTAGTTGACGTACACAAGGGAAGGGTACCCATACGAGTGCTGAACTGTGGGGAGGAGGAAGCTAGACTACTGAGATACGCTACCATTGCCAAACTGTTTACCTGCCCAAACAGCTCTATACAGCCCGTAGGCCCCCTGACGCAAGCTGACACAAAAGCGGACGAGGCCTCCCAAAAACAATTAGAGGACTGGTGCCAAAAACTCCATGTGGGGACTGACTCTATCCCCACCTACCAAAAACAAGGGGTTCACCGGGTCATACAGGAGTACGAGCAGGTTTTCAGTAAAAACCCACTAGACTTTGGGAGAATCAAGGGGGTGCAACATCACATACCCACAGGCAGTCATCCTCCATTAAGGAAAGACATAGGCCTATACCACCAGCTCATTACCAGTGCGCAAAATATATGCTGAAGGACATGAAAGAGGCAGGAGTCACTAGGGACAGTTGCAGTCCTTGGGTCCTGGTGAAAAAGAAGGATGGCACAATGAGGATGTGTGTGGACTATAGATGGATAAACCAGATAACACACAAGGATGCCTACCCCTTGCCACGGATAGAGGAATCCCTCGCTGCCCTAAAAGCCTCTAACTACTTTTCTACCCTAGATCTCACTAGCGGCTACTGGCAAGTCTCTGTAGCAGAAGAAGAACAGCAGAAGACGGCCTTCACCACTCCCATGGGTCTCTGTGAGTTCAATAGCATGGCATTTGGACTTTATAACGCTCGCGGGACCTTACAGAGGCTGATGGAGTGCTGCCTGGGACACCTCAACTTTGAGACCGTCCTGCTCTACTTGGATGACGTCATCGTGTACTCCAAGACCTATGAGGACCACTTGAAACACCTGGCTGAAGTCTTTGAAGCACTATCCCGATATGGGATGAAGCTGAAGCCATCCAAGTGCCATTTATTAAAGCCGAAGCTCCAATACCTAGGTCATGTGGTCAGTGCGGAAGGAGTAGCACCGGATCCAGAGAAGGTCACAGTCATCCAGAGCTGGCCCAGATCCACCACTGTCCGGGAGGTATGTCAGTTCCTTGGCCTGGTGGGCTACTACAGGAGGTTCATCAAGGGTTATACGAAGATGGCAGCGCCTTTGCAAGAGCTCCTGGTAGGCCAAGCAAAGAAGGGAAAGACCTCTGGCCCACCGTTAAACTGGGGAGAAGCAGAAGAACACTCCTTCAGACAAATGAAAGGGGCCCTGACGGGTGAAGAGATTCTAGCCTACCCAGACTACAATCTACCATTTGTGCTGTACACCGATGCCAGTAATGTGGGACTGGGAGCAGTGCTTTCACAGGTGCAAAAAGGCAAAAAACGTGTGATCGCCTACGTCAGCAGGAAACTCCGGCCTACTGAAAGAAATCCAGAAAACTATAGCTTATTTAAGTTAGAGTTCCTGGCCATGGTCTGGGCTATCACAGAGCGATTCAAGCACTACCTGGCAGCCACCAAATTCACCGTCTTCACAGACAACAACCCCTTAACCCACTTGGACACTGCTAAATTGGGTGCCATGGAGCAATGTTGGGTAGCCCGGATAGCAAACTATGATTTCACTGTCAAGTACCGGGCCGGTTGCAAGAATTGCAATGCAGATGCTCTGTCAAGAATGCCTCACCTAGCAGACAAGGGTGAAGATGTGGATGACCTTGAAGAGATCGAGCTGCCAGCGTTCCATCGCCGTGGAGCCAACCAGTGCCAGCAGTCATACACCAGCCACCAAGAAGCATTCCTGAATCCGCTACCTCACTACAACTGGGGAGAGACTCAAGAGAGTGATCCAGCGGTTGGCTTGGTGAAGAAGTTGATTCACTAACTGTTTACCCTCAGACTAGCCCGAAGGAGCCCCTGGTCCTACCTGGTTAATCACAGCATCGCCCGGGTCAGCTCACAATAACAACTGAGGTGAGTAAAAATCAGTTAAAGACTTTTGGACTCAGTCTGTGTTATTCCTGGACCCGCTTCTCTGCTCACCCAAGCCCCTGGGGCCTGCCTCACTCACGGGAGCCTACATCACCTGGCTTCAGACCCCCATCCGCCCCAGACGCTCGTAAAAACCTGCAGCGGCAGTCATCCACATCCCTGACCTGACTGCAAACCATGAGTGGCGTCACGACATATAACAAACACTGACTTTACCTGTTGCCATATCAAAGAAGCCCTGTGGCGTCCCTGAAGAGGAACAGCATCCTTGGGGCGACACAAAGGCATCAACGCAACGAGGGGGATAGGGCTTTCCAGCTTATGCGGCCCACAGAAATCCCAAGTGTCAGCCATTGTGAGCACAGCTTCCCTACTTAACAGTGGGGAGCGGGACCCTGACAGCTTCAAGCATAGGGGTCATACAGAACATCTAAAATACAGTGCATGGAGGCAAGGTGCAGACTATCAGCAATACCAAAGGGAGCAGACGCCTGGACGAGCTCCCCTGAAGTGGCAGCGGCCCCCAGAGACTTGGTTTACCTTTGAGTCAGAGTCTGTTTTGCGGTCTCATCACTACCAACACTGTCTGAGTGAGTACGCTGTCCTCCCCTGCTTCCAACCTACACCACCTCCGCCATCCAGAGTCCCGGGGCCTCCCTTACCCGTGGAGGGAACGTCATCTGACTGCCCCACTCCATCTTCCCCTGGGTACTCCCATCGGCAGCGGTGGTACTCCCCTTACTGCGAATCACGGGTGGCATCACAAACTCTTATCCCCTGTAAATACCCCCTTTGCATTTGAAGTGACCGCGAGCCCCCGGGTCCGGAGACCCTCGAGCCACAGCAGACTCTGGATCCGAGCGGTTCGACCGCTGCAGGGGACGGCACAAAGGCATTTTGTAATTATCTACAGTTTTATCATTGTTTAAATGATAAGTCTTGGGCACGGGCTCTAGATGTCTCATTTTTCCTATACAATGTATCTTACCAACCAACACCAGTGCGTATAAGAGTAACATTGTTTTGCAAGTGATTCCCGTAAAAACACAGACCCGCGTGAAAAGGCCGTCGCCTCGGCACACTGCTGTTCCTTGCATTCAATTGTTTATATGTTTGCTGTAACAGAAATAATAAAAAGTTAATAGACTTGATTTGGTGAATGCCACTATGTTTCTCGTCTGATAGATTGCTAAGAATATACTTAAGCAAATGCATTTAGTTCATGTAGGTGTTCTGTGTGATTTTCATCTAGCACATGTATTTCAGGTAACAGTTGCTAACGGAATACTAGGTATTACATGATGTGTCTGTTCCTAGGGCTCATAGATGCAAAACACCAGATTATTCTGTGGTGTAGTCCATTCTTCCGTACTGAGTGATAGGTCTACTTTAAGAAAAAGTATGTGGACTAGAAAATCATGGTGCTCCATAGCAAAAGTCTGAATTGGTCCCCCCATTAAAAAAGATACAATAAAATATTAACATAATAAACAGCATATACATTGATGGGGGAGGGAACATACAAGTTACTTGGGGGAACATATGTGACGCCCCTGGACTATCAGGTCGTCACAGGGTACTGCACAAACTGCCCTTTCGTGCAGTATTCCAAGTCCCTCATGGTTCTGAAACCCTATCTTATGGTGTTGCCTCCAACAGCAAATCAAATCCTAGATACACACTGCACCACACCCACCAGGCAGACCAGTGGACGGCTTGAGTGGAATAGAGTTGCCCACCTGGGGGGTAAGGGAGGGGAGGTGAGGAGTGTAGTAGTCAGTCAGTTAGCAGTCAGTAGAGAGTTGGGAAGTAGCCCTCGAGCTGTGAGGAGCTCAGAGGAGGCTGGGAGTGGTGGCTCCCAAAAGAAGCTGTCTAGGTTGCAGACGGTGGTCTGGACCTAGAGGAGTTGGACCCCCAGGGGATTGCGTCTAAGTGCCTGGACCTGTCCAGGAGGACAGTCAGCAGCCTGGCACTACCACTGGTCCGGGACCAAAGGAACGGCGGGGTACACGGACCCTAAGTCGGGGAGAAGCTTCAGGCAACCTTGCAATTAACCTGAGGAGAACAGAGCCTTTATGATCTGTTCCCACCCGCTCCAGAATCGGGGCACTAGCGCAATAAGGGGGATAGGGCCTTCCAAACAAACGGTCCAGAAAATCCCAAGCGTGAGCCCTGAGAGCAGGCTCCCACACTTAGCCACAGTGGGGAGCGGGGCCCGAAGTTTCAGACTACTGGGCCACCACGTTGAAGTTAAACTTAGTGCCAGGAGGGCGGTCATGGATCACCAGGCAACACTATAGGGGACGGGACCCGGACGTGCTCCCCTCAAGTGGCAGCGATACCCCGAGATTTGGTTTACCCGATTGTCAAGGTCTGCTTATTGATTGAGTGAGTACCTGAGTAACCCCTGCATCCCACGGCATGCCACCGAGTCCCAGGGCCTTCCCCTACCCGTGGAGGGTGATGACATCTAGCTGCCCCACTCCATCACCCCGAGTACTCCCAACGGCAGCGGCGGTACTCCCAATTACCCCCTGTAAATACCTCCCCCCCTCTTCATTTGAGTGTGGCCCCCAGCCCCACGTCCGGAGACCCTGGAGCCATGAATAATCACCCCCTGATCCGAGCGGTTCGACTGCTGCAGGGGCGGCACACATACAAGTTACTAGGGGCCAGTGGGAGGGCATACAAGTTATTGGGGGGCATATATACACAGATTATGAATTAATCTTTATTCTAGCCAGGCTATACATCTAGCCCAATCCAGTAAGTAGACTATTACCGGGCGCGGCTCTGTCTGCAGAGGACCAGTCTAGGCAGTGCTGTGTGCCTGTCCTCCTGTTTTGTGACTGTGTGTGATGCCTGACGCTCGCTAAGCACCGCAGCGCCTGATGCTCGCTGACCACTGCAGGGTCTGACGCTCGCTGAGCACCGCAGAGCCTGATGCTCGCAGAGCACCGCATCGCCTGACACTGGCTGAGCACCGCAGCCCCTGACGCTCACAGAGCACCGCAGCACCTGATGCTTGCTGAGCACCACAGGGCTTGACGCTCGTTGAGCACCGCAGCGCCTGACGCTCTCGGAGCACCGTAGGGCCTGACGCTCTCAGAGCACCGCAGGGCCTGACGCTCTCAGAGCACCGCAGCGCCTGACGCTCACTGAGCACCATAGCACCTACAAACAGTGAAATGAGCCACAGCCAACAAACCAAAGATCTCCAGAGTAAACAGTACTAAAAAAATAGTCCTACCAAAGTGTCTCACAGTAATTACTGATATATTTACTGCCAACGGAAAAATAATTAAATTTTACAAATCTATAAATATCTACATTTCTTTTTAGTAATGCATCAACAGATTAGTCATACAATTACCAAATAATACATACTACATAGTGATACTGAACAGCACCCACCATATCAAAACCAATAACACTACTATACATTGCGAAATAATGCCGCCATACCATGACCAAATATTACCACCACATAGTCTGAATATAAGCACCGTCCTGTTACTGAGCAAAGTCCACTGCACAAAGACCAGTGGGTTCTCACCGCAAATCCCCCCCAGTACAGGGATAATACACACAGTGATGTCACAGTACAGCGGTAATACACGCAGTAATCTCACAGTACAGAGATAATACGCACAGTGATGTCACAGTACAGGGATAATACACACAGTGATGTCACAGTACAGGGATAATACACACAGTGATGTCACAGTACAGGGGTTATAAACAGTGATGTCACAGTACAGGGATACACACAGTGATGTCACAGTACAGGGGTAATACACACAGGGATGTCACAGTACAGGGGTAATACACAGTGATGTCACAGTACAGCGGTAATACACACAGTAATCTCACAGTACAGAGATAATACGCACAGTGATGTCACAGTACAGGGATAATACACACAGTGATGTCAAAGTACAGGGGTTATACACAGGGATGTCACAGTACAGGGATACACACAGTGATGTCACAGTACAGGGGTTATACACACAGTGATGTCCCAGTACAGGGATAATACACACAGTGATGTCACACTACAGAAATAATATATAAACAGTATATACAATATATACAAAAAAGGGGTGCACACCCGGACTAAATCTATAAAACCGAATGCAGCATCCTGCATGATCACAATACGACCAAAACAGAAGAAGAAAAAAGCTCCCACATAATGGATGCCCACAACAGAAAATGGAAATGCTAGATACAAATATAAGAATCTTTATTAAATCCAAAAGGACAGTAAACACACATAATAAAATCATTTAAAGGGAACCTGTCACCAGATTTGGGGCCTATAAGCTGCAGACACCACCAGTGGGCTCTTATATAAAGCATTCTAACATACTGTATATAAGAGCCCAGGCCACTGTGTAGAACATAAAAATCTCTTTATAATACTCACCTAAGGGGGCGGTGCGGTGCAGACTGGTCGGATCGGTGTCTCCGTTCTCCAGCACCGGCGCCTCCTCTTTTGGCCATCTTTGTCCTCCTTCTTCTGTAAGTGGGGTGCATGATGGTCCTACGTCATCCATACTAGCTGGCATTGAGGTCCAGCGTGACCGGAGCTTATAGACCCCAAATCTGGTGACAGGTTCCCTTTAAAAGCATGACCAAATCCCAGATGACAACCTCCGCAAAAGTGTGATAACCTACTGTCATGCAATACCCATATACAGTTAATGCGCATAACAATTCAATACATGGAATAAATATGTGCAGTGCCACACAGCTAGCACAGAGACCTACATATAGCTAAATTCAACTTATTCTGTAATAAACTGGATATGGGCACTGCAAAGAAGGATTAGTATAGAAGAGAAGATCGTCAGGGGGCCCTGAATAATGCTCTGTGCAGCCGAGCCTGGAGCAGACCCAATATATCAGATGTGGCACTTATGATAACCCACTCTTATAACATGCACATAAACAATAATACACAATAACAATACATAGATTAAACACGTGTCGTGCTATATAGCCAGTATAGAGTCATACATAATTCTTAATTACAGGCTATTATAGCTCAGTGCTAACATGTCAGGGCATCCATGTGATGCAATCAAATAATGAAAAAGTAATACATAGGATCCTATACCCAGTATGATGATCTACTGAACCAGGAACTATCAATCCCTGTACAGATATAGATATGGGGCAACGAGTGCAAAAATATGCCAAGAAGAACAGAAATATACATGTGCCGGGCTAAGAGAAAGGGGGTGGAGGACTGGGATAAATGCTCTGTGCAGTAAAGCATAAAGCAGGCCTGATGACCCTGATATAGGTACTGCAAAAAAGTATTAAAGTAAAACTGTCAGCAAGCCCTAAGTAAACGCTCTGTGCAGCGCTCTGCAGCAGAGCATGAAGCAGAGCAAATATACCAGATGTGGCACTGCAGAGTGGGTGTCAGAGTAGGAGGGAAGCCCCATGCTTATAGCAGTGATACATGGGGCTTCCCTCCTACTCTGATACCCCTCTGCAGTGCCACATCTGGTATATTGGCTCTGCTTCATACTCTGTTGCACAGCGGTGCACAGAGCATTTACTTAGGGCTTGCTGATTGTTTCCCTTTTAGTATAGAGATATTACACACAGGGATGACACAGTACAAGGCAGTTTCTGTAGTGTTAGAGCAGGGTTCCCCAACTCCAGTCCTCAAGGCCCACCAACAGTGCATGTTTTCAGGATTTCCTTAGCATTGCACTGCTGTTGGAACCAGCACCTGGGCAGGTAATTACATTAACACTTGTGCAATGCTAAGGAAATCCCAAAAACCTGCACTGTTGGTGGGCCTTGAGGATTGGAGTTGGGGACCTCTGTGTTAGAGGCAGACATCTGCACATTATTATACTCACCTGTTCCTGTGCTGTGAGAGATTTTAGTGGCTTCTGCCTTCACTTCCTGTGGGTCCTCCTGGCTGTGTTCAGATCCTGTCTTCTGCTTTTTCTTTCTGGTGCTTCTGCTCTCCTTTTCTTGTTTGCTTAGCTCTCACCTTGCCCTGCTTATTCCGCTCTGTTGTCTCTCCTTGTCAGGTCTCTGCTCCTTCTTCTGCTCTATTGTCTCTCATTGTCAGGTCTCTGCTCCTTATTCTGCTCTGTTGTCTCTCCTTGTCAGGTCTCAGCTTATTCTGCTGTTGTCTCCTTGTCAGGTCTCTTCTCTTTCTCCTGCACTGTTTAGCTTGCCATATTTTCATTTTCCCGCAGCTGTACTGAACAAGCTCCACCCCCTCTCCTGAGTGGCTGTTCTCCTGACATCTCTCACAGCTCTCTGACTGGTAGAAGACGCTGCCTGGCCACTCCCCCCTCTACAGCAGAGGTCACGCTCTGTGCAGTGTGAGTTAGTCAGACTCTGCACCTCTGTGTTGTCCCCTGCAGCTATACAAACAGTGGGGCCCCCCTTAATCAGCTGCTTGGTGACGGCCCTGGGCAGCCCGTCCGTGCTGGAAATGAGGAAAGCGAAAGTACACACCGCGGGCAGCCGCCCCGGGCCCCTTTAGGTTACAGGCCCCATAGCAGCCGCATGGTCTGCCTCTATTAACGGTACACCACTGATGTGGACAGAGTTTCAAATCCATTGTGGAATACTCCTTTAAATATAGGACATTACGAAAAGTACACTATGCCCACATGCTCACTAGTTATAATTCTTTTCGAATATTACATTGGGGGATGCAAAAGAAAAAACTGCTGAGAATTAACTAAATCAGATGTAATGATCCCAAAAATATCTCACAGCTCAAAGCTTGAATTCCCAAGTCCTTGAAGATTCTGGAGTGGTCACAACAGTCACCAGTCTTGAAGCGGATAGAAAATCTTTGGGTTTGAAACTTCGCAAATCCAAAAATACTAGTGAGCTGGTGGCCATTGCCCGTCAGAAATGGGCTAAGATTTCTCAGGAATACTGCCAGAAGCTCAAGTCTGACCATGCATCATGTTTGCAGCAGGGTTGAAGAATTTTGAGACTGCGGTAATCATAAAAAATTTTAATTAATTTTTGAGAAAGCAATTGTATTCATTGTGCTGAGCTATTTATATTGTTTTTGTTTGGTTTATTGCAAACAGCAGAAAGTTTGTAAACTTTGCTAGTTAAATAAATTAGCAATAGGGGTTACGGTAAGTAATTTTGGTTGCAATAATGTGATAATATATACGCAGCATTTCTGGAATTTAAGTTGTCTGGGACAGTTGATATCTGAACCTAGTAGATGGAGTTATTTGGAGTCACTGGTACAATTTCCAGTGAAATGTGCTTTCTAAACCAAGAGCACACTGTGAACCATATCGCAGGCATTGTTACTGATATGTATGTCTAATGTCACATTTGAGCTTTTTATTAGTTTTTAATATTAAGTTAAATGCTTCCCCAGCTCAAAAAACAATAACAGATTAAGCAAATATCTAATAATAAAGCTAATAATAAAGCAAGGTCTTACATATAACAATCAAAAGCTGCTGGAAGCTGTAAACAAATCGATAAAGCTACGTTCCCACGGTCCTGAACTCAGCGTGTCTTCTCCTGCGGAGACGTGAGTGTTTTCTGCAGGAGGATGCAGCATCCGTGCCCACGATCAGGGTTAGGTACACTGCAGACTTTCGCTGTTTTCTCTCGGCTGAGAACACTCGTGGCTATGCAAGCATATATTGACATGCTGCGGCTTGGGAAGCCTCGCCGCATGTCAGTTTACACTGCTGAAAAAAAGAAGCACAGTGGGCATGGGATTTCTATACATCTCATCCACTGTGCTTCTACTATACAATGCAGCGTTATGGAAGCAGCAAACATACTCTGATTCCAAAACGATACAAACCCTGATCGTGGGAATGCACCCTTAGTATGTAAAGGACAAGAGCCTCTTGAGAGTCCAAAACAAAATGCATAGAGTATATCAGAAAAATAATATAAAGCTACCTCTTATCTGGTGTCCGATCAAATGATTCTGGTACAAGTAAAGAGTAATTCAGAAAATGCTCCTAGATCAATAACAAAGTGTAGACTGGAGGAAAAACGGGTTTAAAAACCGCGCTAGGAAACCACGAGCAAGGATGTAAATCAGGGGTGGGGAACCTTTTTACTGCTGGGGGCCATTTGCAATTTTCTACCAACCTTCGGGGGCAGCACCAAATGATCAACTTGAAAACGACCAGGCTATATTTGGTCAAACAATTAATTAACTCACCCCTAATGTGGTGGCTGGAGCGGCTGTGATGTTCGGTGATATTGATCATTTTGTTTCTCACAACTGCTTTTCCAGGTTTGTCTTGGTCTGGAGAGGCTGGGGGCATACACATCCCAGGAGAAGCTGGGGGCATATACATCACAGAAGACACTGGGGCGCATATACATCACAGGAGACACTGAGGCATATACATCCCAGGACAGGCTGGGGCGTATACATCACAGGAGGAGCGTATAGATCACAGGAGGGGTGTATACATCACAGGAGATGCTAAGCATGGACAGCACTAGTGGCGGGCACAGACAGCACTAGGCGGCGGCACAACGGACAGCACTAGGCGGCACAACGGACAGCACTAGGCGGCACAACGGACAGCACTAGGCGGCACAACGGACAGCACTAGGCGGCACAACGGACAGCCCTAGGCGGCACAACGGACAGCACTAGGCGGCACAACGGTCAGCACTAGGCGGCACAACGGACAGCGCTAGGCGGCAGCACGGACAGCGCTAGGCGGCAGCACAGAGAGCGCTAGGCGGCAGCACAGAGAGCGCTAGGCGGCAGCACAGAGCGCTAGGCGGCAGCACAGAGAGCGCTAGGCGGCAGCACAGAGAGCGCTAGGCGGCAGCACAGAGAGCACTAGGCGGCAGCACAAAAAGCACTAGGCGGCAGCACAAAGAGCACTAGGCGGCAGCACAGAGAGCACTAGGTGGCAGCACAAAGAGCACTAGGTGGCAGCACAGAGAGCACTAGGTGGCAGCACAGAGAGCACTAGGTGGCAGCACAAAGAGCACTAGGTGGCAGCACAGAGAGCACTAGGTGGCAGCACAGAGAACACTAGGTGGCAGCACAGAGAGCACTAGGTGGCAGCACAGAGAGCACTAGGTGGCAGCACAGAGAGCACTAGGTGGCAGCAGAGAGAACACTAGGTGGCAGCACAGAGAGCACTAGGTGGCAGCACAGAGAGCACTAGGTGGCAGCACAGAGAGCACTAGGTGGCAGCACAAAGAGCACTAGGTGGCAGCACAAAGAACACTAGGTGGCAGCACAAAGAGCACTGACAGTGACAGCACTAAAAGGCAGCATGGAGAGCATTAGGTGACAGCACTAGGAGGCAGCAGGGAGAGCACGATGTGGCAGCACTGACAGCACTAGGAGGCTGCACAGATTACACAGCACTGAGGGGTTACACACAGTACTGGGGGGTACACAGCACTTGGGGCAACACATAGTACTAGGGGGTACACAGCACTTGGGGCTACACACAGTACTAGGGGGTACACAGCACTGGATGGGGGGGCAGCGATTGGTTGCATACTCACAGTACAAGGGGAGGAGGAGGAGTCACACAGCACAGGTCCGGGAGGCATGTACAGCAGGGAGGCATCTGCTGCACCTCTTCTGCTATGACTGGTGCACAGCGCGCTGTTTACCCCGCCCTCAAGGTAAACCCTCAGCATGCGAGCACAGTCCCGGGTTCAGTCTAGAATATATGGGCTGTAGCCAGGTCCCGAAAAGAGCCCGTACATTCTAGTACGGGCTGCAATCAGGATCTGTAAATAGCCCATACATTCTAGCATCTACCCATAACGCACTGGGATTTTAAAGGGCCGGCGGCTGGCAAAAGCGCAAGTGCCGCTCGAGCACTGGGGTAGCCTGGAATGTGCCCGGGGGCCGCATTAAATGTCATTCCCCACCCCTGATGTAAATGAATATTTTTCTTTTATTTAGATAATTCCAACGCGTTTCGGAGACCCATCTGTCTCCTTCCTCAGGGAAAAAGAAGATTGAAGACCGCGCTCGTGGTTTCCTAGCGCGGTTTTTAAACCCGTTTTTCCTCCAGTCTACACTTTGATATGCTTTGCTCAGACACGGGGCCGCTGCTGAACCACTAAAGCACTCATCCACGTTCTCTAAGGGGTTGTGACTGGCACAACCCAGCCAGGTGAGTGTGTTTTAACCCTTTTTCCCTCTGCCCTGTAAATCGGGTAAGACCCTATTGCGCCTTTTCTCTCCTACTACAGCTTCTCCTAGATCAATAACAGCATACTCCTCACTAATACTGGTGTTTTATCAATGGAAACCCATTGTTGATTGGCTAGATCACACATGTCCTAGATCTTAATTTTATGAGGCGTTATATGTTGAATCTGGTTTCAAGTCATAATAACCAACAAAAAATTATTGTAAGATAAATATATTGTATCCTGAAACCTTTGTAGAAGAATAAAGAACTGAAGGTAGTATCATTTAAGGGGCATTTAAACTGCTTGACTATCGTGAGCAAAGATTCCTAGGAACACTTGTTCACGACAATCATCAAGTCTAAACAGGCTGCTGATCACCAAAGCAAAACACTTGTTTGTCATGCGAAGTGAACTTCTGGTTTGCCCAAAAGTCAATCATTCTCAGCAAAGCACAAATCAATCTATTACAGTTTGTTCAGTGCGCATCTGGACTTCGTTCTGCCTCTGTAAACAGACTACTAAACAAGCATCGATTGGTAAATATGTTGCCAGTTCATGGTCATTTATTGCTGAGTATCGCACAATGTAAATCAACCTTAAGTGCCTGCCTAGTATTGGTTATAGTCTGGTAAGAGCACACTGTTTCCATTGTACTTTAACCACTTTCTGACAATTGCAGTGCATCTATAACAGATGACAAAAGCATGTGTATGGAGCTGGCTGAGAATCTGAGTACACACCATACACAGCAGGTGCAGGCTGCATTACTCAGCCTGCGGCACCTACCTGTAACTGCAACTATCCAAGCTTGCCAATCACATTTAAGTTTTTCATTCTTTTAATGCTAAAGGGTTGCCATGGTGACATTCTATTGGCCACTAAGCGCTGATGAAAGCTCCTGCCTACGCCATCTTGTTCTTCATAGGGGATTGCTTGTTTCAGCATATAGTAAGTAAGCCAGAAGCCCCTTTATATGACGACCCTGGGCTATCAGGTCGTCACAGGGTATTGTACAATCTGCCCTCCCGTGCAATATCCACCTCCTCCTTGGTTCTGGGTCCCCAACTACATGGTGCTGCCTACATCAGCTAATTAAAATCCTAGGTACACTCTGCACCACACCCACCAGACACACCAGTGGACGGCCTGAGTGGAATAGGGTCGCCCACTTGGGGGGTTGGTTAGGGGAGGTCAGGAGTGTCAGTAGTAGAAGAAGTGTGTCGGAAGTGATGGCGAGAGGAGGTCTGGAGCAGGGGTCCTAGGAAGCCATCTAGGTAACAGACGGTAGTCTGGGCTTAGAGAATCTGGACTCCTGGTCACAGGGGATCGTGGCAAGGGTCACGGAATTGTCGAGGAGGACAGCCGGCGGCCTTGCACCATCACTGGGCTGGGACCAGGGCATGACGGGGTACGTGGACCCTAGGTCAGGGAGTAGCTTCAGGCAACCTGACAATTTACCCGACGAGAACGGACCCTTCAAGATCCACTCTCCACCTGCTCCAAAATCGGGTTACTAGTGCAACGAGGGGATAGGACTTTCCACTGAAAACTGTCCAGAAAATCCCAAGCGTGAACCCTGAGAGCAAGCTCCCACACTTAGGGGTACTTTGCACACTACGACATCGCAAGCCGATCCTGCGATGCCGAGCGCGATAGTTCCCGCCCCCGTCGCAGCTGCGATATCATTGTGATAGCTGCCGTAGCGAATATGATCGCTACGGCTGCTTCACATACACTCACCTGCCGTGCGACATTGCTATGGCCGGCAAACCGCCTCCTTATTAAGGGGGCGGGTCGTGCGGCGTCACTGCGACGTCACACGGCAGGTGGCCAATAGGAGCGGAGGGGCGGAGATGAGCGGGATGTAAACATCCCGCTCACCTCATTCCTTCCGCATAGCCGATGGGAGCCGCGGTGACACAGGTAGGAGATGTTCCTCGCTCCTGCGACTTCACACACAGTGATGTGTGCTGCCGCTGGAGAGAGGAACAACATCGGATGTCGCTTCAGCGTAATTATGGAATTCGCCGACGCTACACTGATGACACGATTATGACGCATTTGCGCTCGTTAATCGTATCATCTAAGATTTACACACTACGATGTCGAGAGCGACGCAGGAAGTGCGTCACTTTCGACATGACCCCACAGACATCGCACCTGCGATGTCGTAGTGTGCAAAGTACCCCTTAGCCATAGTGGGGAGCGGGAACCCGACTAGTTCCATACTACCGGGACCAACAGAGAAGTAAACTTAGTGCCAGGAGGAAGGTCACGGATCACTAGGCAGCACCATTGGGGACGGGACCCAAACTAGCTCCCCTCAGCGTCAGCGGTATCCAGAACTTTGGTTTATCCAGTTGTTGGTGTCAGCTTAATGGACTGAGTGAGTACGCAAGTGACTCCTTCGCTCCCCACGGCACTCAACAAACACCATCACCGAGTCCCAGGGCATTCCCCCCTACCCGTGGAGGGTTCTAACACCTGGCTGCCCCATTCCATCACCCCCGGGTACTCCCAACTGCAGCGGTGGTGCTCCAATTACCACATACCACGGGTGGCGTCACAAACTCTAACACAATCCCCGGTAAATACCCCCTTCATTTAAGTGGCCGCATGACCCCCAGGTCCGGAGACCCCTCGAGCCACCGCTGATCCGGATCCAAGCAGCCCGGCTGCTGACACGGGGGCGGCACATTTACGTTAGCAATGGAGTAAGTAGAATCTTTTAGAAATCTATATAAATAATTACCGAACTGAGTGCCCATCTTAAGAGGGAGATCCAACTGGTGCTTGATATGAGACTCAGGGTGGGATGGTCGAATGTCACACAGTGACTACCGGGGTCCCACCAGGCAAAGGAGGATTCCCGATGAGTGCTACAACACTCAGGGTACAATGGGAACACAATACAATGGTATTCTCTGATGAATCTTCAGTTGAATTACACCACAGCCACCGCAAATACTGCAGGAGACCTACTGGAGCCTGTATGGATCCAGAAAACAGTTAAGTTTGGTGATGAAAAGATCATGGTCTGGGGTTACATTCAGTATGGAGGTGTGCAAAACATTTGCAAGGTGGAAGGCAATATCAATAGCTTAAAATATCAAGAAGTATTAGCGACCTCTTACATTCCCAATCATAAAAGGGGTCAAATTCTGCAGCAGGATGGTGCTCCATCTCATACATCCATCTCTACAACAAACTTCCTCCTGGCAAAGAAGATCAAGGTGCTCAAGGACTGGCCAGCCCAGTCACCAGACATGAACATCATTGAGCATGTTTGGGGTAGGATGAAAGAGGAAGATTGGAAGACAAAACCAAAGAATCTAGATGAACTCTGGGAGGCATGTAAGACTGCATTCTTTGCTATTCCTGATGACTTCATCAATACATTGTATCAATCATTGTTGAACCGCATGGAAGTCACACAAAATATTAACCCCTTCACGACCGCGGGCAGTAAAGTTACGTCCAATTTTAATGTGACTTAACGATCAGGGACGTAACTTTACTGCCTAAAGTTCATTTGATTGCCGTGGCCATAGCAACGGCTTTCAAATGATGTCCCCTGCTGTTTCTTACAGCAGGGGACCTTTGCTTGACCCCAGGGGGGGTGGCATCGCCACCCCCCATAGACGATCGATGTGATTGGCTGTTCAAATCTGAACCGCCAACCACATCGTTCGCACTAATTTCGGCAAAAATAATGCCTGAATAAGTGCGATACTGTGAGATCCTGCTATGAGGTGCTGTAGCAGCTGCAGCACATCATAGCTGGACCTCAAACATGTCGCCCCCAGCCTCTGCAGCACTGATTGGAGCGACGCTATGACGCGCAATCGCTCTAATCAGTGTGCAGTGGGGCGGTCTGATCTGCAGGTGGCCGCCCTCCTCAGGCCTGTGCTGGTCTGGGAAGCCCTCCCCCAACATGTATGCAGCGTGCACTGGCTGGTACTTGTGGTACCACGCCACCGCTGCTGCTGCCACCGCTGATGTCACCGCTACTGCCCCTGCTCCACGAGTATTCTGCTCCCCTTGTAGCCCGTGCGCGCTCCTGCGATGGCCCCTGCGTGCTCCCGTGATGGCCCCTGCCCGTGCCCCCCGCGATCTGCCCCCCTCACAACCCGATCTGCCCCCCAACATCCCGATCTGCTCCCCCTGCGATCTGCCTGCCTCCTCTGTGATCTCTATTCTGCTTCCTTCCTTCTGCCTTTGCTTCTCCGCCCCCTCTGCTCTCCCCCTACCCCTCTACCACCCTCTTTCCTCTTTCCCCCCCCCCTCGACGTCCTCTTACCTGCCTTCACCGGGTCGTCCGAGGTCTTCACTGGCCCGATCACATCTTCCTCCATCGCTGGATCCTTCTTCCTGGGTCTTCTGCTGATCTGTCCAACGTCCTGCCTGCTGCTCCTGTACAGCTGTCTATCTCGCTTGCCTTCTGTTCCTCCTGCAGTTCTTCTGCTAAGTGATCCTCCTGCTAATCCTCTGGGTACTGTGAGTATAACTTTTTTTTTTTTTTCTGTATCCCCTGTCCATTTTTACACCTCATCCGTCCGTGCGTCCCGCCGAGCACTGATCAGGGATGCAGATAATGGATCTGCATCCGTGGTCAATTTTTGGCGTCACTTTTTTTCCCGTATCCCCGACACTTTTTTTTATCATATTAGTCCGTGCGTCTCGCTGAGCGTTGATCAGGGATGCACATAACAGATCTGCATCCGTGGTCAATTTTTGGCGGGACTTTTTTTTTCCGTATCCACGACGTTTTTTATATCTCATCCGACCGTGCATCCTGCAGCGGCCGATCAGTGCACCGCATCTGTGAGTTTGAAAAGTCAAATGGCGTTCCTTCTCTTCTGAGCCCCACCATGCGCTCAAACAATTTATTTCCACCACATATGAGGTATCTGCATACTCAGGAAGAATTGCACAATACGTTTTATGGTGCATTTTTTCCTGATACCGTTGTAAAAAAAAAGCTACCTGGTTGATGCAAAAATGTTGTGGTAAAAAAAAAATAATTTTCACGGTTCAACGTTATCAACTTCTGTGGAGCCCCTGGGGGTACAAGGGGCTCACCAAACATCTAGATAAATTCCTTGAGGGGTCTAGTTCCAAAATGGGGCAATTTGTGGGGGAGCTTCACTGTTTAGGCACCATAGGGGGTCTCCAAACGTGACATGGCGTCCGCTAATGATTCCAACCAATTTTGCTGTCAAATGGTGCACCTTCTCTTCTGAGCCCCGCCATGCGCCCAAACAATTACTTTCCACCACATATGAGGTATCTCCGTTCTCAGGAGAAATTGCACAATACGTTTTATGGTAAATTTTTGCCTGATACCCTTGTGAAAAAAAAAGCTACCTGGTTCAAGTAACAGTTTTGTGGTGAAAAAAAAAAAATGTATTTATGGCTCAACATTATCAACTTCTGTGGAGCCCCTTGGGGCTCGTTAACCATCCAGATAATTCCTTGAGGGGTCTAGTTTCCAAAATGGGGTCACTTGTGGGGGAGCTCCATTATTTAGGCACCTCAGGGGGTCTCCAAATGCAACATTACGTCAGCTAATGATTCCAACCAATTTTGCTGTCAAATGGCGCTCCTTCTCTTCTGAGCCCCGCCTTGCGCCCAAACAATTACTTTCCACGACATATGAGGTATCATCGTACTCAGGAAAAAATGCACTATAAATTTCATGGTGCATTTTTTTCTGATACCCTTGTGAAAAAAAAGCTACCTAGTTGAAGCAACAGTTTTGTGGTAAAAATTTTTTTTTTCTTTTCACGGCTTCTGTGAAGCCCCCAGGGGTTCAAAGTGCTCACCAAACATCTAGAAAAGTTATTTGAGGGCTCTAGTTTCCAAAATGAGGTCACTTTTGGGGAGCTCCATTGTTTAGGTACCTCAGGGGGGTCTTCAAACCCGACATGGTGTCCGCTAATGAGTGCAGCTAATTTTGCACTCAAAAATTCAAATGGCGCTCCTTGCCTTTCGAGCCCTGCCGTGTGCCCAAAGATTTGATTTCCACCACATATGGGGTATCTGCGTACTCAGGAGAAAATGCACAATACATTTTATGTTGCATTTTTTCCTGATACCATTGTGAAAGAAAAGCTACCTAGTTGAAGCAACAGTTTTGTGGTAAAAAAAAAAAAATTCTTTTCACGGCTCAACGTTATAAACTTCTGCCCCAAGGGGTTCAAAGTGCTCACCAAACATCTAGAAAAATTATTTGAGGGCTCTAGTTTCCAAAATGGGGTCACTTGTGGGGGAGCCCCATTGTTTAGGCACCTCAGGTGGTCTTCAAACCCGACATGGCGTCCGCTATTGAGTGCAGCTAATTTTGCGTTCAAAAATTCAAATGGTGCTCCTTCCCTTCCGACCTCTGCCATGCGCCCAAACAATTGATTTTTACCACATATGGGGTATCAGCGTACTCAGGAGAAAATGCACAATAAATTGTAGGGTGCACTTTCTCTTTTCTCCCTTGTGAAAATGAAAATTTTATGGCTAAAGTAACATTTTTGTGTTAAAAAGTAAAATTTTCATTTTTTCCTTCCACATTGCTTTGGTTGCTGTGAAGCACCTAAAGGGTTAATAAAATTCTTCGATGTGGTTTTGAGCAGTGTGAGGGTTGCAGTTTTTAGAATGGGGTCACTTTTGGGTATTTTCTGTCACCTCGGACTCTCAAAGTCACTTCAAATGTGATGTGGTCCCTAAAAAAAATTTATTTTGTAAATTTTGTTGGAAAAATTAGAAATTGCTGACGAACTTTGACCCCTTCTAACTTCCTAACGAAAAAAAATTTTGTTTCGAAAATTGCGCTGATGTAAATTAGACAAGTGGGAAATGTTATTTAGTAACTATATTGTGTGACATATCTCTCAGATTTATGGGCATAAATTTTCAAAGTTTGAAAATTGATAACTTTTCGCAAAATTTCCTAAATTTTCACAAATAAACGCAAAAAATATCGGCATAAATTTACCACTGACATGAAGTACAATATGTCACGAAAAAACAATCTCAGAATCGCCAGTATCCGTTGAAGTGTTCCAGAGTTATAACCTGTCAAAGTGACACTGGTCAGAATTGCAAAAAATGGCCCGGTCATTAGGGTGTTTTAGTGGTCGGGGGTGAAGGGGTTAAATATGGCTCTAATAGCACCACAACTTCATTCACCAATGTTATGCAACATATCTCTGTATTAGAAGTAAATTATTTGTTTGAATTTAACATTACTTTCTGTGGGCGACAAAACGTTTGTCTTGCCAAAATCTGACCTTTCTGTGTTCATTATATGATCAATATTTCAGCTTTGTAGCAAATTTATTTTCATAACCTAAAGCAAATTTGGGAGGGTTTCAGCTGTCAAAAGAGTAATTTATAAAACCAATGGATGAATTTAAAGTCAGGTTATAAGATTTTATTTACATAACATGGATAAGCGACAGAACTTCTCTCAGGGACTGTACATATGTGAAAAGAATTTCACAAAAATACATAGAAACAGACATAAATATATACACAGTCATATAAACTGACGTGCATAGATATACACATCATAAATGCACACACACAGACACATTACAGATATTTTTAATATGGGCAAGCCATCAATAAGCCTGACTCATGGCCCCCGGCTTGTCAGCTGTCCAGCTCCTCTCCAGCATGTGACTGTGCAGGGCTTGCTGCTTGATGGCCGTCACTTTAAGGCCTCGGTCCCACTTGTGTATGGCACCCAATGTAAGAGCATCAGATGCTATATGCTAATGACACTCGGCTCAGGCTCTGCTGCCAGCGTGTGCTGAGCATCATGCAACTGTAAGCCAATCTTGTGATCGGATCAAAGGTGCGGAGAGGTGGCAAAGATGAATTTCTCCATCTTCTATGCTGTCTGTGCGTATATTGCACTACACTAAGATGACATCAGTGCAGTGTGATGTTTCACACGCACCAATAGACTTGTATAGCAGCATTTGCTGCCAAATGTAGGGGGGCATACATATTACTGTGGGGCATACACGTTACTAAGGGGGCATAGACATTAGTGGGGTAGCATACAGCTCTGGGGCTCCTCTTCATTTGTGGGACATGAGCGCATCATGAGGTAACTCCGCCCACAAATTAACGCTTTCCTACGATGCACGTGCATGCTGCGAGAGCATGCTCACCCTGCAAGAGCGGGTTTAAAGGACCTGACGGCCCAAGCACTGCTGTGTCCAGAAATTGGCCCGAGGGCTGCTGAATAGATCCCTGCCCCTGACGACTGTGACTGAGCCCCCCTCCCTGTTTATATAGGGCCCAAGCACTTGACTGCGTGTGCTGTGTGCTGACACCAGGTCTGATGGATCCCCAAATAGTATGATGGCCTCCTGAAACGACCTCCATAATTGCCCTACAAACAGTGTAATGCCCCCTCCCCTTCCCCCCACGCCCAAAGTACACATTGATTTAAAAAATAAATAAGAAAATGCTCACCTCTCCTGGTTTATATATGTTTGTATAAGTTTATATAAGTTATATTTTAGCAAAAATCAAATTTATTTTACTAGTCAGGAATAGTTTATGAAGAAAGTATAAAAAGAGTTTTTCTACCTTATGTAAAAAGTTTCTAAAAATAATAGTATTCGGAAATTCAATAAAATGATGCCCACGTGTTGAAATGTTGCATACATTATGCACTGTACCATACTAATGCTGTTTGCAGTTTCTGTCAATACAGTTTTCTGGTAGTAGATTGGAGACCTCTAGTGGTTAAGTATAGAAAGGATTGAAGAAAAACCTTTGACAGATTTAATACTAAAGTGTATGCAGGAGGACATGTTTATAGTCTGTGTAATTACCGAATACATACAGTGCTCAAGAAAAATGCTGAAGTGCATGTTAGTATAAGTGCAACGTTTTGGTGCACGCTCACGCTATATGCATTAACAAACATAACCTAGGATAAAAACAAAATTAGCAAATACCCTGCAGTAAGTAAATAGTAATAGTACATCTAAATAAAAAAGGTACATAGTTGACACTAATTTGATCAAAAAAAGCATAAAAGACATCCTACCGCGACAAGGTGTACCCAGTCAGGATGGTCCTTTCTCTCCGCTCTAAGTGCCAGCAGGCCTAAATAAATGGGTGCAGAGCAGGACCCTTGACCAACTGAACACCTGTCCATGAAAAGCTACATAAACTAAATGCACACCTCAAAAAGGTGAAGTCATGCCCCAGCTGAGTTACACAATAGAAAATGGGGTTTGGTCCTGCGCTGCCTTTAGAGGTGGTATGGAATGGTATGTGGTATGGAAGTAGTGCTTCATTCAATCCATGCATTTTGAGGTGTCAGATGTCTTCATCAGCACAATATGCATATGATTTATGTTAGTGAAATGGATGCCTATGCCACTTGAACTCCACAGTAATAAGTTTTGTTTTACGAGCGCTGGGGAAATCAATACAGTACAGCTTAGTATGGTGTACTGGATACTTCTATTTTATTAGCTAATGTGCCCAGTTTAAGTAGGGTCACAAAGAACAAAAGCCGTTCTGAACTATGCACCAATAAGAACAGTAGGGGTGTGATAGAAATAGGAAACTTCCCCACCCATCGGTGTTATTTGATCACCATGACATCATAAAGCTAGAATACAAGATGGAAACCATAAGAAGAAAATGGATTCTGTTCTCACATGTACAAGAATGTAATAACAGTTTAAATACCATGGCTTTTAAAAACAATGGTGCTAGGAAGATACGCGTTTGTAGACCACAAGGTTGTGCGTCGTAATAAAGATAAAAAAAAACTTTTAAAAGCACATAATTAAAATTCAAATTGAAAAACACAAATTATTATAAAAATAAATAGTGATAATAGAAAAATATGTTGTAATTGAAAACGTTCATATAATAATGTAGTGATAAATTAATGGAATAAATACATTTATTCCTTTAGGGATTCAAACTTATGAACAAGCCAGAAGACTGCGGAACCCAGGGGTGTAGATGAGGAAAGAGCCACCTGTGAACTGGTGAACAGACTGCATATATTCCCAATGTTTGTGATGGATTTAAAATGATATATATATATTGAATGTGTGTTTTATTAAATATCTAAATATTTATTTGTTTAAAAAAATATATTTTATTTATTTCATATTAATTTAGTTTTAATAAAATTATTTAAATTAAGTGTGTGGATATATGTCTATAGAAAAATTGGTGGGGGAAAAAAGAAAAATACATCTATTTTAAATCTATTTAAATCTATTGACAAAATTATTAGAATTAATTTAAATATAAATTATTCATTATATGTGATGGATGAATCTAAATAGGAATGTGAAGGGATGTTTCTAATAGTGAATCCATAGAGCTCAAGGATTAAATTTAGATTGGAGAGGTGAGTAGCTTAGGGGGCAAATCTGTGGTGCCCCTGAGGCTTCAGTCACCACAGAGGTACTGCACCTCATAGTGCTTCCTTCCTTTGTGATGCCTTATGACACCATTGCAGCATTGCCTGTGACCAGAGATTATCTGCCTTCCTGCTGACTGCTGCGTTTCTGTATCTTCAGCCAGCTCCTCTGGATTCTGTTCACTTCCATGGGCCTCGTGCCCTATGCGCTCAGTAAAGAGAAGACCACCGAGTAAAACTTTCAACACTTTACTACAAAAACATTTTACAGTTGTTTTCTACTTTCTTAGCACAGAGACGTCATCATCAGCACCCTTCATACACATTTGCTTCTGTAACCGTCTCGGCTTTACAGGGACAGCCATAATGGGGCGACTTATCCTTCCATTTCGGACCCACTCCATCAATGTGGTGGCAGATCATGCGGCCTGGCGTGCTAGATGGATAGACTCTCTTGATACCCTCCCGCTGCGACTGCGTTCCCTGAAGTAATAGCAGGTGCCAGCCCAAGCTAGGGGCATCCAACTTCTCCTTTTACATCTCCATGACTTCACTGGACTTAAGGGTGCTTTACACACTGCAACATCGCTAGCGATAGCTAGCGATGTCGTGCGCGATAGCACCCGCCCCCATCGTTCGTGCGAGATTTGGTGATCACTGCCGTAGCGAACATTATCGCTATTGCAGTGTCACACGCACATACCTTTTCAGCGACGTCGCTGAGACCGCCGAACAATCCCTCCTTCAAGGGGGAGGTGCGTTCGGCGTCATAGCGACGTCACTGCGGCGTCACTAAGCGGCCGCCCAATAGCAGAGGAGGGGAGGAGATAAGTGGCCGGAACATGCCGCCCACCTTCTTCCTTCCTCATTGCCGGAGGATGGCAGGTAAGGAGATGTTCGTCGGTCCAGCGGTGTCACACGTAGCGATGTGTGGTGCCGCAGGATCGACGAACAACCTCGCTGCTGACCAGACAACGATTCTTGGTAAATGAATGACGTGTCATAGACGTTTAAGGTCGCTCCTTGGTGTCACACGCTGCGATGTCGCTAACGACGCCGGATGTGCGTCACAAACACCATGACCCCGACGATATATCGTTAGCGATGTCGCAGCATGTAAAGCACCCTTTACACTCCACTGGAGATGAGTCCCCTTTGGAATATCTATGCTTCTCTCTTCTTTCTTTCCTTTTCTGTCTTGTCTCTGTCCCCTCTCTACCTCACTTCACTCCACTCTGCAGCGTTCTGACCCTGGAGGTCCTTTCTTGCTTGTCCTTCTCTCAAATCCTTTTCCTATCTGACTAATCAGGAAGTTTCTCATCCCTATATCTCCTCTGTGATGGAGATCCCCACCCCTCCCATACTCCTGCTGGTTCGTCACTCCTTATCCATCCCTTGCGTCACCATAGGACACACTCAAAGTTACCATGCCTCTTATGTTCCTTATAGTGACGTGCCCTTTTCTTACATCCTAGCAATACGTGGCCACGCTCAATCAATAATCTTAGCATCACCATAGGATGCATTCATGTTGACCCTGTCCCCCACTGCACATCATAGTGACGCGATAGTATACACTCAGCGTCCTCACCAAATGTGTCATCACTTCCTGTCTGCCCCATTACTACTCGTGGACTCCACCTACCCGCCTTCATCACCATGATACTTAAAAACATTTCCCTATGATGCTCACAAGCATCTTTCCCACCCTGCAGGCCATTTAAACACTGTTCATCCATGCTCCATATATGCCACCAAGTCAGTACCTGCATACCTCTTCTTTATTATACTTTTCCTCTTTCTCTATATATCCTATTGCTCTATACAATAGCATTATTGCTATGTCCAGTGCCTGGTCTTCTGCTGGTGTACCACCACCCTTTTTCCTCACACATACTCCAGTTTTTTTATCCAGTTTCTATCTGTTCTACGTACCTGCTATATGTGCTACTGGCTCATTCCCTAAGGAAGCCAGAACATGCAATATTACCATTATGCTAACAATATTGAAGATTGAAGGGGGAGTCAGGTGATGGCCGGAAGGGCTCCACTCTCCTTCCTCAATCTGGTGTTGTGCATGTGTTCCACTCCGGCCGGGGGGTGCGACAGTTACTTGTGTCTTCAGCGGCACATCCACCATTCCATCACAGGTCACTGTCATAAACGTAGTTGGGCATCACAGAAACAATTTTTTTTTAAATCAAACACCAACTTCTATATTTAGCACATAATCTTCGTGAGAGATGCCTTCAAAACAAACTTTCCAGGACAGACATGTCATTTTCCCTCTGCGTTACCGATCTGCTGCTGCTGTTCTATGGAGTAACCTTCTGTCTAGCCTTCCCTCTGTGTATTAGCTCTCCAGCATCCGAGTCTGACTTCTGCGTTCCCCATCTCTCTCCTTTTTGGCTTGCGACACAATGGAGTCCTGGGCAGACTCTGTAACAGAGTTTGTTAGTCCCAGTAACCTCTCTGCGGAACTGAACTTCTTTTCCCTGGCCTGTCTGCCTAACTCACTCTTTACTCTACCCAATGTGCTCGGCCTCCTAGGTTACCACTGTATCCAGTGGCGTAACTAGAGTTGGATGGGCCCCGGTGCAAAGTTTAGACCTGGGCCCCCCCTCCACATACACAGACACTTGGGGTAAGGCATACCTCCCAACTTTTAAAGAAGGAAAAGCCACGCCCCCTAACCACACCCATTTCACAGTCACGCCCATATCCACTCCCCATCCACACCCATTCAGCATGGACACGCAGGCAGCCGGCGGGCCTCCAGCATGGACACGCAGGCAGCCGGCGGGCCTCCAGCATGGACACGCAGGCAGCCGGCGGGCCTCCAGCATGGACACGCAGGCAGCCGGCGGGCCTCCAGCATGGACACGCAGGCAGCCGGCGGGCCTCCAGCATGGACACGCAGGCAGCCGGCGGGCCTCCAGCATGGACACGCAGGCAGCCGGCGGGCCTCCAGCATGGACACGCAGGCAGCCGGCGGGCCTCCAGCATGGACACGCAGGCAGCCGGCAGGCCTCCAGCATGGACACGCAGGCAGCCGGCGGGCCTCCAGCATGGACACGCAGGGAGCCACAGTGAGGCGGCCGGTCGCCCACACAGTGAGGTGGCCGGTCGCCTTCACAGACAGGCGGCAGGGGGGCGCCCGCACAGACAGGCGGCAGGGGGGTGCCCGCACAGACAGGCGGCAGGGGGGCGCCCGCACAGACAGGCGGCCGGGGGGCGCCCGCACAGACAGGCGGCCGGGGGGCGCCCGCACAGACAGGCGGCCGGGGGGCGCCCGCACAGACAGGCGGCCGGGGGGCGCCCGTACAGAAAGGCGGCCGGCCGACCGCACAGACAGGCGGCCGGCCGACTGCACAGAGAGGCTCCGGACGGGGGTGAGGAGGGGGGAGGGAGGGAAATCAGCGCTGGGGAGATTTTACTGTACCAGCAGCAGCACAGGCAGCGCTCCTCTCTGTTATGCCACGTCTACTGGGATGGTAGGAGGGAAAAGTAGGGAGGCGGAGAGAGAGTGGGTGGGCGGAGCCCGGGAGCCGGCCGTCCCGATCGTGGCAACGGGACAAACAACGTAAAGTGTGAAAGTCCCGCTGTATCCGGGACGGTTGGGAGGTATGGGGTAAGGGATAATGACACTGACACTCGGGGTACAGGATAATGACGCTGACACTTGGCTCTCACCCACAGCACCCTGAAATCCCTCTATCAGCACCCAGCTTTCCTATGTATGATATTTATCTTGTCCTCAGCACCCAGCTTTCCCATATCAGAGCATGAGAAAGCTGGGTGCTGAGAGATGTATATCAAAACATGGGAAAGCTGGGTGCTGAGAGATGTATATCAGAACATGGGAAAGCTGGGTGCTGAGAGATGTATAGCAGAGCATGGGAAAGTTGGCTGCTGAGGGAAAGAGCCTTTTTCCCTCAGCACAAAACATTTCCATCCCATACTTGTATCTTTGTCCCCCCTGTATAAAGTTCTCAAAATACTATAACAGCCCCCACATAGCCTTCCAAATAATTGTATAAAGGGTCTCACATAACCCTTCATATATTAGAATGCAGATACATAGCCCTCCATATATTATAATGCACCCCCATAATCCTCCATGTATAAAGTAGCCCTTCAATTATAATGCATTTCCCATAGTTCTCCATGTATTAAAATTCACCCCATAGTTCTCCATATATTATACTGCACCACATAGTCCTCCATGTTTTATAATGCACTTCCATAGTCCATGTATAAGGTAGCCTCCATAGTCCTCCATATATTATAATGCAGCCCCCAGAGTCCTATATGTATTATAACACAACCCCATAAAACTTCAGATGGTATTATGCAGCCCCATACTCCTCCATGTATAATTCACCCCTATATTCCATGTATAAGGTGTCCCTTCATTTTGTATTATACAGCCCCCCCGACCTCCATTTTAATGCAGCCCTATAGACCTCCAGTATAATGCAGCCTCATAGACCTCTATGTATATTACACCTCTATATTCAATGTATAAGGTGTCCTTCATGTTTATTATGCAGCCTCACCAGGCCTCCATATATAATAATGCAGCCAACCTCTCCAGGCCTCCATGTATAATATAGCAGCCAGCCTCCCAGGCCTCCATGTATAATATAGCAGCCAGCCTCCCCAGGCCTCCATGTATAATAATGCAGCCAGCCTCCCCAGGCCTCCATGTATAATAATGCAGCCAGCCTCCCCAGGCCTCCATGTATAATAATGCAGCCAGCCTCCCCAGGCCTCCATGTATAATAATGCAGCCAGCCTCCCCAGGCCTCCATGTATAATAATGCAGCCAGCCTCCCCAGGCCTCCATGTATAATAATGCAGCCAGCCTCCCCAGGCCTCCATGTATAATAATGCAGCCAGCCTCCCCAGGCCTCCATGTATAATAATGCAGCCAGCCTCCCCAGGCCTCCATGTATAATAATGCAGCCAGCCTCCCCAGGCCTCCATGTATAATAATGCAGCCAGCCTCCCCAGGCCTCCATGTATAATAATGCAGCCAGCCTCCCCAGGCCTCCATGTATAATAATGCAGCCAGCCTCCCCAGACCTCCATGTATAATAATGCAGCCAGCCTCCCCAGGCCTCCATGTATAATAATGCAGCCAGCCTCCCCAGGCCTCCATGTATAATAATGCAGCCAGCCTCCCCAGACCTCCATGTATAATAATGCAGCCAGCCTCCCCAGGCCTCCATGTATAATAATGCAGCCAGCCTCCCCAGGCCTCCATGTATAATAATGCAGCCAGCCTCCCCAGACCTCCATGTATAATAATGCAGCCAGCCTCCCCAGGCCTCCATGTATAATAATGCAGCCAGCCTCCCCAGGCCTCCACGTATAATAATGCTGCCAGCCTCCCCAGGCCTCCATGTATAATAATGCAGCCAGCCTCCCCAGGCCTCCACGTATAATAATGCTGCCAGCCTCCCCAGGCCTCCATGTACAGTATAATGGAGTCTCCCCAGGCCTCCATGTACAGTATAATGCAGCCTCCCCAGGCCTCCATGCACAGTATCATGCAGCCTCCCCACCCCAGGCCTCCATGTACAGTATCATGCAGCCTCCCCACCCCAGGCCTCCTTGTACAGTATCAGGCAGCCTCCCCACCCCAGGCCTCCATGTACAGATGCAGCCTCCCCACCCCAGGCCTCCATGTACAGTATCATCCAGCCTTCCCACCCCAGGCCTCCATGTACAGTATCAGGCAGCCTCCCCACCCCAGGCCTCCTTGTACAGTATCAGGCAGCCTCCCCACCCCAGGCCTCCATGTACAGATGCAGCCTCCCCACCCCAGGCCTCCATGTACAGTATCATCCAGCCTTCCCACCCCAGGCCTCCATGTACAGTATAATGCAGCCTCCCCACTCCAGGCCTCCTTGTACAGTATCAGGCAGCCTCCCCACCCCAGGCCTCCATGTACAGATGCAGCCTCCCCACCCCAGGCCTCCATGTACAGTATCATCCAGCCTTCCCACCCCAGGCCTCCATGTACAGTATAATGCAGCCTCCCCACTCCAGGCCTCCTTGTACAGTATCAGGCAGCCTCCCCACCCCAGGCCTCCATGTACAGATGCAGCCTCCCCACCCCAGGCCTCCATGTACAGTATCATCCAGCCTTCCCACCCCAGGCCTCCATGTACAGTATAATGCAGCCTCCCCACTCCAGGCCTCTGACCACCGTGTACTCATATATATATATAAAAAAAAAACCAAGTACTCACCGCTCTCCTCCTTCCACTGCTGCTCTGTCCTGACGTCTCCTTGTTCCACTGATGCTGTACTCCCGAGTCCCTGCTCTCCTCCTTCCACTGCTGCTCGTCCTCCCGGTGCTGCGGTCGGCGTCCTCCCTCCCTGCGCTCTGTGCACTCAGCACAGCAGTCGCACAGGAGTGACGTCACCGCACAGGCACAGGGGCAGAATGATGATGCAGAGCGGCGCCGGCCGCTCTTTGCTTCATTATTACTGTGCGCGGTGACGGGGGAGGGGGGCCCCGGTGCCGCCACTGACATCGGGCAGGAGGGCCCGGTGTCGGGGGCGGCAGCGGGTCATATAGTGGGCGCGTGCACTGTGATAGATCAGCGCAGCTTCTCTCTCACTGAGAGGAGCTGGCTGCTGATCTGCCGGGTCCCCGCGGGCCCCAAACCGCCCGGGCCCGGTCGCGATCGCGACCGCTGCGACCGCGGTAGTTACGCCACTGACTGTATCCATCTCTGGCCTGTTAGCACCTGCGCATAACATTTCCTATTGCTAACACACTATCTATCTACACGTAACTCTCTCCTGCACACTTGGTCCCTATATTTCACTAAATATAAGCTTGAAACATTCTATATTATTATTCCTATAACTGGTAATTATCTATAGTTTACTCCATAATATCCTACTTAACATTCTTATACTTTACATAGTAACAATATAACATGTCCCATAATAAACTCACATGACATACATTACATACTAAGACACAATGAGATAAAATCTAACCAAGACACAATAAGATACACATATAGATATACCGTATAAAATGCAATATCTACTCAGTAGGAGTGGGGAAATCTGCTCACCATCTACAATATGATAATGTTGGTATCCAACTACCAGGATAACATCCTCCTTTTCAAGTATTGGTTTATGTATCTTACGTTGCTATTGTATGTATATGTTGTATATAGTTGTAAGTATGCATATTTTATGTATGTTATCACTGTTGTACTTTTCACACTTATTTCGGTGCCCCCCATGGAACTGTGTGTATATATATGTATGTGTATTTAGACTTTTCTGCTCATAATTTCTATTTCCGATATTTTGCTATGACCGCTTGAAAAAGACTCGTCTGAGTCGAAATGTTACTTTGTCGCATCTGAGGAGCAGCCTTGTATACTCATCTATATGCTCATAGCGCTTCAATAAAAACGTTTTCACTTTGCATCAATAGAGTGTGCGGTGTATACCTTTTCTACTGTCTGGGGAATCCACTCCCATTACACTAGCACCTTGAATAAACATCGGCGTGTGCACTTCGAATCTCTCTACAGAATAGAAACATTTGGCCTGGTCAGGAAGTTAAAAACTGGCTTTGGCAGGGGTTAAAAAAACCTTAATGGGTGAGGTTGTTGAGGAGAAACATTAGATCAAATACTTAATTAACCTCTGTATGCAGAGGATTGTGAGAAGTGTGTTCAATGAAATCGATTCTCTATACATAAGCCAGGTTTTCAGATATAACTAAGATGGGCACCGATGACATCACAGACCCTACCATCAGCATGGATCCATCAGATGACGACAGACCCTCCCATCAGCATCACCATGGATCCATCCAATGACGTCATAGACCCGCCTACGATGATGCCCACTAATCAGCTCATGGACTAACACATTGTTCAACCCACTGACCAATGAACACATCCGGACATGCCCCTTTCCAAGGTTATATCAGGACATGCTTCAGTTGAAATAAAGCAGAGCCTGGGCCGACTTTTGTCGAGAAAAGATGAATATCCGACTGTGTGTCTGATCTCATTTTTCAAGCATGCACTCGATCCACACCAATTAGGCCAGGCAGTAGGCAACTAGTGATCTCTGGTAAAGAGTTCACCTTAACAAGGTGATTATTGTAGATCTTTCAAGACCCATGCAATCTTGTACATCATAGTGTAAATTGTCCTTTTCCCAAACAAACTGATATATGAGCAAGTGTTAGGTGTTTTAATCTTAATAATGGCATCAATGTCAAACACTTATGACTAATTTATGAAGATGACAAGTGTAAATTTAGATTTATATGCCATTAAATACTAATGAATGAAGTGGACGAGAGCAAAACCTCATGAAGAACAACAAAACCTATAACTCATGTTTGAAAGAAATACAAGTATCCATTCCTTAATTGAAGGTGGACAGTATAAATTATTAAACAGTTCATATATGGCAGTTTGAACTTTTTCTTACTAGGGATTATTACTCCTTAAGGATGCAGAAATTAGTTTTAGTTTTTTCATTATCATATTCTGGAAAACATAACTTTTTTCTCATTTTACTTAACCTAAATAGTGATTAAAGGCTTACTTTTTAAGAGACGATTTATTATTTTCAATGTTGTTGTTTTGAGGTTCATACAGTAAAATTATATGTGCACTCAGCAGTTTTGTGCCTTCACTGAAAAATGCACACTCTGGCTGAAAAATGCATTTTGTACCAGAAAACGCTTAAGACAACATACGTTTTTTGCGCATTTTTTTGTGCATTTTTGTCCCATGCGTTTTTTTTAAGTAAATAGTGATGTGTGGACTCACAGATACCCAGAATCAGTGGGTAGAACCGGGTTTAAAAAAAAAAAAAACGGTTCTGGCCCGGAATTGATCCTGGGTATCTGGCTGGATGCTGATCCCCATATAAGTCTATGGGGACCAGAATCTGGAGCTTAAAAATGGTGGTAAAAGGGATAGGGAGATAGAAGCAAGCACGTTATGCTTACCGAGTCTCCGGCGCCACTGTAATTGCTCCTGCGACTGGTCATTTTACTTCCGAGGCCGCTCATTAGCCTCATACATATTCACTGCTTTCCCCGCCAACCTGCATTTGTGAATGGTTGCAGTCAGACAGCGCCTCCACCCTGAGTGGCAGCATGTCTGACTGCTTCAAATCACAGACCCTGTCTGTGAGTCTATCGTGGTATAAAAATAAATACATTTGAAAAAAAAATTGGCATAGGGTCCCCCCATATTATGATGCCCAGCACAAATAAAGCCTACAGCTACAGGCTTCAGCTCACAGCTGTGCGGTTATCTTGGCTGTGAATCAAAATAAGAGGAACCACATGCGGCTTTTTTAAAAAAATATTTAAATAAATATTTTGAAAAACCGACGTATGGTCCCCCCAATTTTGATACCCAGCCAAGATAAAGCTGACAGCTAGAAGCTAGTATTTGTAGGCTGCGGAGATCCATGGTTATTGGACCCCACAGCCTAAAAATAGCAGCCTGCAGCCATCCAGGATTGTCGCATCTATTAGATGCAACAATTCCGGAACTTTACCTATCTCATCACCTATCTAGGGCATCTCCCTCTTCCCTAAACACAGGGTTTCCCTTACCCTTTCGCCATATGTAAAGTAATGATGGACTGTTGTGTTACTTTACTTAGTTGAATGTTTCTTAAAATATTCTGGATTAGAACAGTGATGCAATAGGGCTCAGCACTTTATGGAACTGTGTACTAAAACTTTCTCTGCAAAACGCATCTGATGATCGCAAGCACTTTCTGAAGGTTAGTTATTCCACAAGGTAATTCTTTATGAAGTAAATCTATAGCGCCCCATGGGGTAGGCACGTTTAACCTACTCGTCGCCGGGCCGTCGACTGTCGCTGTCATGGGCGGCCTAGCCCAGCTCCGTTGCCCTGAGGCGTACAGAAGGCACTGCCCCTGATGAAGCCACACCCCCTAGTGGTGATACGTGTGGGGTTCACCACGCTAACCCCTTTAACCTGTTTGTTTTCTTCCTCCATGCATTAGAATAGGGACCCTGTCTTCTTGCCAGTACCTATTTAGGTCTTGCTGCTGAGGTACATCTGGTAACTATACTGCTAGTATAACATGCTATTTTCCTTTGAGCTGTGATGAATGCTTGCTGGCATAGGTGTTCCCTCCCTGTATCACTAACAGGCTGATCAGTTTACTCAGGGTTAAAGAGACTACAGTGTCATGAGTCTGTGAGGTTTCTCTGTGTTTAACCCATTGGTGACTGGGTCAGGATCATTGGAGACTCTGATGTGGGAAATTGTACTATCTTATCCCTTCCCTCCCCTTGTGTATATCATTGTCTACCTGGGCTGATGATCTGGACCCAATAGGTGACGATTCTTAAGGTCTAATTTGATATCCGTCGAGATGCCTCACTAAACCTATGCTGACTTATATGTATCCGTTCTGGACTGTTGAGTGACTCGCCAGCCAATGAAAGATAAGGTACAATACCAATAATGAAATAATTTTTTCCAAATCTGGTATGTTTGATACTAATTCACCACTGATTTAAATATACTTATTGAATACCATGCTACAAAACAGTGGGCTTTAGTTGTACCAACTTTTTGATGAATTTTCAGACCTGTACAGGTTTTAAAGTGACCAATACAGGATAATGCATGTTAAAAGAGGATATTGAATGTAAAGTCCTCAGTGGGGCCTTATCTATGATATATGAGAAAACTGCTATTTGACACATAACGATGTTGACATTCATGTTGGGGTTAGCTTGTTCAGTAACCATACCCTATTGGGGAACTGGTTTTAAATGTTTTTAATGTTTCAATGTGTGTTTCCTTTTGTACATTAATCCTTGTGCTCTGTGTTCAATTGTCCCTTGAGCCATTATTTTGTACACTTATGATATAATAAAGTTTTTTCAATTTCCTAAAAAAACATTTCTTTTGGGGATCCCTATTGTGGCATACTCTTTTTCTTTCTTTGTTTATCTGAGGCGTACAGAAGATGTCAGGGGAGAGATGTTGGTGGTAGTGGTGAGGTGTTTGTCGTGACGCCACCTGTGGTATACAGCCAGGGAATGCGCCACCGCTGCTGTTGCTGTCCTCTGGGGCAGATGGTAGTAGCAGCCAGGGATGGTATCGCTCTCCACAGGTAGAGAACAAACCGGGGAGGATGATGAGGGGAGTAGTAATAGCGACTCGGAGCAGCAGTACCGGTAATAAAGAGTCAGAGTCTATAGCTGCAGTTCCAGGTTGTTTACTCACTTTTGTACGATGCCGCTCACCCAGGTAATACCAGTCACTTTATATGATTGGCTCCGTCGAACCCGAATCCCTTTAGAGATCAGTCCAGTTTGGTGTGTGTGAGTGTTTCTCCTTGTAACGCCTGTCTGTGGATCTCATGGCTTGAAGCTACGAGGGGACCCTGGGTTTCACGAGATGTACTCTTGTCCCTATCTGCAGGTGCGGCGGTTCCGATGTGGGGCCCAGCTTGAAGCGACCAGATCCTATATGGCACTGTGCTGTCGGGCACTGTGTGGTCAGGGTAGCTTGAAACTTTCCCCGTCCAGGAAGATTCTAGAAAACCAAAGTGAAGTATGATCTTCCATAGGGTCCTACTGCCCTATGTGACGTCGGTTCTGAGGGGAGCAGGTTCACTCTCCCCACATCAACCGTGTGAACTTTCTTCTCCTTCCCAACGGAGCACCTGTTAGGCACGTCTGCTCCGTTGCTCTCCTGCTGGAGAACTCTCTAACTGTTGTGTTGGCTCCTGACTCCCCCTGCAGGCTGCTCCTCCTCCCTCCTAGGTCCTAAGCTGTAAATACCTCTCTGTTGGAAACCCCTTTATTACCCTACCCTAGCCCAGTCCCCAGTGGGAACAGGAGAACCTGTTGTGTATTTGAGTGTGTAATGTGGTGAAGCCGGGACTGACCTCCTCAGGAACCGGGTTTAGCATTACACCCAATGCTGGGTGCAATACTCTGTAGCGACTGAAGCCTCAGGGGCGCCACATATCTTTTCATTATGTGTGGCAAAGAAAACATTTTTTTATTCTTGGTTCAACAACAGTATGGCAATAGGAGATTGATAAGCACACAAAGCTTGGTGCTTACAGAACGGAGACAATTGAGACACAAATCTTGGCAGTGACTAGTAGACACAGTCTTGGCACAATTCAAAATAAACTGACAGCAGGCGGTCCATAACAGCAACAGTCTATTGGCCTAATACAAAGCATACAGTTAGGTCCAGAAATATTTGGACAGTGACACAATTTTCGCGAGTTGGGCTCTGCATGCCACCACATTGGATTTGAAATGAAATCTCTACAACAGAATTCAAGTGCAGATTGTAACGTTTAATTTGAAGGTTTGAACAAAAATATCTGATAGAAATTGTAGGAATTGTACACATTTCTTTACAAACACTCCACATTTTAGGAGGTCAAAAGTAATTGGACAAATAAACCAAACCCAAACCAAATATTCTTATTTTCAATATTTTGTTGCGAATCCTTTGGAGGCAATCATTGCCTTAAGTCTGGAACCCATGGACATCACCAAACGCTGGGTTTCCTCCATCTTAATGCTTTGCCAGGCCTTCACAGCCGCAGCCTTCAGGTCTTGCTTGTTTGTGGGTCTTTCCGTCTTAAGTCTGGATTTGAGCAAGTGAAATGCATGCTCAATTGGGTTAAGATCTGGTGATTGACTTGGCCATTGCAGAATGTTCCACTTTTTTGCACTCATGAACTCCTGGGTAGCTTTGGCTGTATGCTTGGGGTCATTGTCCATCTGTACTATGAAGCGCCGTCCAATCAACTTTGCGGCATTTGGCTGAATCTGGGCTGAAAGTATATCCCGGTACACTTCAGAATTCATCCGGCTACTCTTGTCTGCTGTTATGTCATCAATAAACACAAGTGACCCAGTGCCATTGAAAGCCATGCATGCCCATGCCATCACGTTGCCTCCACCATGTTTTACAGAGGATGTGGTGTGCCTTGGATCATGTGCCGTTCCCTTTCTTCTCCAAACTTTTTTCTTCCCATCATTCTGGTACAGGTTGATCTTTGTCTCATCTGTCCATAGAATACTTTTCCAGAACTGAGCTGGCTTCATGAGGTGTTTTTCAGCAAATTTAACTCTGGCCTGTCTATTTTTGGAATTGATGAATGGTTTGCATCTAGATGTGAACCCTTTGTATTTACTTTCATGGAGTCTTCTCTTTACTGTTGACTTAGAGACAGATACACCTACTTCACTGAGAGTGTTCTGGACTTTAGTTGATGTTGTGAACGGGTTCTTGTTCACCAAAGAAAGTATGCGGCGATCATCCACCACTGTTGTCATCCGTGGACGCCCAGGCCTTTTTGAGTTCCCAAGCTCACCAGTCAATTCCTTTTTTCTCAGAATGTACCCGACTGTTGATTTTGCTACTCCAAGCATGTCTGCTATCTCTCTGATGGATTTTTTCTTTTTTTTTTCAGCCTCAGGATGTTCTGCTTCACCTCAATTGAGAGTTCCTTAGACTGCATGTTGTCTGGTCACAGCAACAGCTTCCAAATGCAAAACCACACACCTGTAATCAACCCCAGACCTTTTAACTACTTCATTGATTATAGGTTAACGAGGGAGATGCCTTCAGAGTTAATTGCAGCCCTTAGAGTCCCTTGTCCAATTACTTTTGGTCCCTTGAAAAAGAGGAGGCTATGCATTACAGAGCTATGATTCCTAAACCCTTTCTCCGATTTGGATGTGAAAACTCTCATATTGCAGCTGGGAGTGTGCACTTTCAGCCCATATTATATATAATTGTATTTCTGAACATGTTTTTGTAAACAGCTAAAATAACAAAACTTGTGTCACTGTCCAAATATTTCTGGACCTAACTGTAACCTATTTGGCAGTGTTCACAGAGTATGTCACTTGGTCCAGTTGCGACCCTGAAAAGGCTACTAACCCCGAGTGTATCAGCATGTAGTCATCCATGATACTTATCCTCAGCAGAAAGTGGTCTATAACTGTAGAAGGGAAGTGTTTCTACATATTATAAATTCATACATACACTACAGTTCAAAAGTTTGCGGCCACCAAGACAATTTTGTCTTTTCCATGAAAAATCATACTTTTATTTATCAAATGAGTTGCATAATGAATAGAAAATATAGTCCAGACATTGACTAGGTTAGAAATAATGATTTTTACTTGAAACAATAATTTTCTCCTTCAAACTTTGCTTTCGGCACAGAATACTCCTTTCCAGTAATTACAGCTTTGCAGACCTTTGGCATTCTAGCTGTTAATTTGATGAGGTAATCTGGAGATATTTCACCCCATGCTTCCAGAAGCCCCTCCCACAAGTTGGATCAGCATGATGGGCACTTTTTGCATACCATACGGACAAGCTGATCCCACAACAGCTCAGTAGGGTTGAGTTCTGGTGACTGGGCTGGCCACTCCATTACAGATAGAATACCAGCTTCCTGCTTCTTCCCTAAATAGTTCATGCATAATTTGGAGGTGTGCTTTGGGTCATTGTCCTGTTGTAGGATGAAATTGGCTCCAATCAAGCGCTGTCCACAGGGTATGGCATGGTGTTGCAAAATAGAGTGATAGCCTTTCTTATTCAAAATCCCTTTTACCTTGTACAAATCTCCAACTTTACCAGCACCAAAGCAACCCCAGACCATCACATTACCTTCACAATGCTTGACAGATGACGTCAGGAACTCTTCCAGCATCTTTTCAGTAGTTCTGCGTCTCACAAATGATCTTCTGTGGGATCCAAACACTTCAAACTTCGATTCGTCTATCCATAACACTTTTTTGCAATGTTCCTCTGTCCAATGTCTGTGTTCTTTTTTTTTTACCTTATTAATCTTTTCCTTTTATTAGCCAGTCTCAGATATGTCTTTTTCTTTGCCACTCTACCCTGAAGACCAGCATCCCGGAGTCGCCTCTTCACTGTAGACATTAACACTGGTGTTTTGCGGGTACTATTTAATGAAGCTGCCAGTTGAGGACCTGGGAGGCATCGATTTCTCAAACTAGAGACTCTAATGTACTTGTCTTGTTGCTCAGTTGTGCAGCGGGGCCTCCTATTTCTCTTTCTACTCTAGTTAGAGCCTGTTTGTGCTCTCCTCTGAAGGGAGTAGTACACAACGTTGTAGGAAATCTTCAGTTTCTTGGCAGTTTCTCGCATGGAATATCTTTCATTTCTAAGAACAAGAATAGACTGTTGAGTTTCACATGAAAGTTCTCTTTTTCTGGCCATTTTGAGAGTTTAATGGAACCAATAAATGTAATGCCCCTGATACTCAACTAGCTCAAAGGAAGGTCAGTTTTATAGCTTCTCTAATCAGCAAAACTTTTTTCAACTGTGTGAACATACTTGCACAAGGGTTTTCAAGGAATTTCAAAACATCCATTAGCCTTCTAACACAGTTAGCAAACACAATGTACCATTAGAACACTGGAGTGGTGGTTGTTGAAAATGGGCCTCTATACACCTATGTAGATATTACATTAAAAAACAGACGTTTGAAGCTAGAATAGCCATTTAACACATTAACAATGTATAGAGTGTATTTCTGTTTAATTTATTGTTAGTTTAATTGAAAAAAATGTGCTTTTCTTTCAAAAATAAGGAAATATCTAAGTGACCCTAAACTTTTTGAACTGTAGTGTATATTTACACACACACACACACACACACACACACACACACACACACACACACACACACACACACACACACACACAGTGCCTTTCAAAAGTATTGACCCCCTTGGCTTTTTACCTATTTTTTTTTTACATTACAACCTGTGTTTAACAATTTTGGTAATCTGAGTTGTGTGTAATGCATCAGCACTAAATAGTCTAAGTTGTAAAAGAGAAATGAGAAAATATAAGCAAAAATGTAATTTATTGGATAAAAGAAATAAAAATGACCATATGCACATATATTCACCACTTTTCTTATCAATACCCCCAAAATATCTGTTGCAAGCAATTCACAGGTCTGCAAAAACATTTTTTTGAATAGCTGTTTTTGTTATTCCTTGTAATCTGTATGTTTTTGGGTGCGCGGAATCCAAAAATGACTTCCATTTTGTCATAGGACATCACATTTTTTGACAATTTAGGTAACTATGTTAAATAATAGTGTTGAGCGAGTATGCTTGTCACTACTCGGTACTCGCACGAGTATCACTGTACTCTGGCTACTCGGCGGGGACCGAGTAATCTCGCGATACTCGTGCTGTACTCGTGGTCTTCATCCCTGCTTGTTGGCGCTCTTTTGAGAGCCAGCCCTCATGCAGGGATTGGCTGGCAGACCACTGCAATGCCACAGCCCTGTTAGTTGTGGAATTGCAGTGATTGGCCGGCCTGCACAGCGTGACCAAGCCTTTATACCGGCGGGCGCGCTGTGCTCTGCACACAGCCATCCAGACAGTCAGTGCAGGGAGAGTGTTGCTGCTTCAGGGAAAGGTTTACGGCCCTTTATAGTTATTTCTGTAGCAGGGCTGCAAACAGTGTGACAAGAAGTCCTTCTCAGGACTATTGTAGTTGTATACAGGCAGGCAGGGTATAGCCAGGTCGGAGTACAGGAGCAGAGTCCTTCTCAGGACTATTGTTGCTGTATACAGGCAGGGAAGGCAGGGTATAGCCAGGTCGGAATACAGGCTAGTGACCAGAAGAGTTCTTCTCAGGACTATTGTAGCTGTATACAGGCAGGCAGGCCGGGTATATAGCCATTCCTAGTGGTGACCGTATACCAGCCTTCATCACCATATCTGGGGCTGGTGTACACAGTCTAAAACAGTCCTGATAGTGTCAGACTTCTCAGTAATTGTCGCTCCTAAAAAGCTGTTAGGTTCTTAGTGCGTCCGTGCGTGCATTTAAAAACCGCACGTGTGTGCCTGTCGGTGGCAGCGTACAGGTGCACTTGTGTGCGTTTTGCACAAACTAGTATATAACGCACAAGTCTAGTGAATAATACACATCAGTCAGCAGTGTCTGATAGTGTCAAACTTCTCAGTAATTGTCGCTCCTAAAAACCTGTTAGGTTCTTAGTGCGTCCGTGCTTGCATTTAAAAAACGCACGTGTGTGCCTGTCGGTGGCAGCGTACAGGTGCACGTTTTGCACAAACTAGTATATAACGCTATAACGCACAAGTCTAGTGAATAATACACGTCAGTCAGCAGTGTCTGATAGTGTCAAACGTCTCATTAATTGTCGCTCCTAAAAACCTGTTAGGTTCTTAGTGCGTCCGTGCTTGCATTTAAAAACCGCACGTGTGTGCCTGTCGGTGGCAGCGTACAGGTGCATGTTTTGCACAAACTAGTATATAACGCACAAGTCTAGTGAATAATACACGTCAGTCAGCAGTGTCTGATAGTGTCAAACTTCTCAGTAATTGTCGCTCCTAAAAACCTGTTAGGTTCTTAGTGCGTCCGTGCTTGCATTTAAAAACCGCACGTGTGTGCCTGTCGGTGGCAGCGTACAGGTGCACTTGTGTGCGTTTTTCACAAACTAGTATATAACGCACAAGTCTAGTGAATAATACACGTCAGCAGTGTCTGATAGTGTCAAACTTCTCAGTAATTGTCGCTCCTAAAAACCTGTTAGGTTCTTATTGCGTCCGTGCTTGCATTTAAAAACCGCACGTGTGTGGCAGTCGGTGGCAGCGTCAGGCTCCACATTGTCCCTGGATAGAGACGTGCGTGATGGCCTGTAAACCTGAAGTGCCCATTGTAAGGAAGTGGGTCTATTGTAGAATAGCCCTTAGGCAGGGCAGCCAAAAATTTGGAGGCTCCACATTGTCCCTGGATAGAGACGTGCATGAGGGCCTGTAAACCTGAAGTGCCCATTGTAAGGAAGTGGGTCTATTGTAGTATAGCCCTTTGGCAGGGCAGCCAAAAATTGGGAGGCTCCACATTGTCCCTGGATGGAGATGTGCATGAGGGCCTCAAAACATTGTTCCCATTTCAATGGAGCGGGTCTCCTGTCGTTGTAATGCCCATTCTGAAAGAATGGTCGAAAAAATTTACCACTGGGGGTATACCTGAAACAACGGCCTAACTGTTGTAACGGTCATCATGGTGGCGCATGAGGAGAAGGAGGAGCAGTCCAGCGATTAGCCAAAGTCCAGAAGTGTGTTACCATGGGTGAGTGGAGGTACATGGCAAATTCCCGTTACAAACTTTAAATTCCGCTGTCATTTGCTGGTGGTGTGGTGAAGTCTGGCCCAATCCAACCCTTGTTCATCTTGATCAGAGTCAGCCTGTCAGCATTTTCAGTTGACAGGCGGGTGCGTTTATCTGTAATGATTCCACCTGCGGCACCAAAAACACGCTCTGACAAAACGCTAACGGCAGGGCAGGCCAGGACTTCTAAGGCGTAGAGAGCCAATTCATGCCACGTGTCCAGCTTGGATACCCATTAATTGTAAGGCACAGAGGAATGTCGGAGTACAGTTGTTCGATCTGCAAGGTACTCCTTCAGCATCTGGGCAAACTTAGGATTTCTTGTAGCACTACCCAGCACCTCAGGGGCTGTGGTATGTGAGGGGCTGAGAAAACTGTCCCACATCTTAAAGACTGTTCCCCTACCTCTGACGGATTGGACTTGTGCCCCTCTCGGCTGTACGCCTTGGTTGTCCACTGATTCCTGACCTATGCCGCTAGCGTTTTGTGAGGGGAATGCTTTGCCTACTTCCGTGACTATGGCCTTCTGGAACTGCTGCATTTTGCCTGACCTCTCCGCCTCGGGAATAAGAGACATAAAGTTCTCCTTTTAGCGTGGGTCTAACAGTGTTACCAACCAGTAATGATTGTCGGCCAAGATGTTCTTAACGCGAGGGTCACGAGACAGGCAGCTTACCATAAAGTCAGCCATGTGCGCCAGACTCTTAACAGCCATCACTTCAGTATCCTGACCAACACGATGACTGAACATGCTGTCCTCCTCCTCCTCCTCATCATCTACCCTGTCCTCTGGCCAGCCACGCTGAACCGAGGATTTGACTGCATGTCATATCCTCAATTTGGCTGGAGAGTTGCTCCATGTCTTCATCCTCCTCCTCGTCATAGTCCTCCACTGCACGTTGTGATGAGACGAGGCTGGGCTGTGTGTTATCACCCACACCCACTACTGTTTCTTGCTCCAACTCATCGCACTCCGCCTGCAATGCATCATGTTTGTTTTGAGCAGAGACCATTTTAGAAGGCAGAGAAGCGGTATGGTGACGCTAATAATGTCGTCATCGCCGCTCACCATCTTGGTGGAGTCCTCAAACTTTTGGCGGATGGTACATAGGTCGGACATCCATCTCCACTCCTCAGGTGTTA
The DNA here is from genome assembly GCF_048569485.1 of Anomaloglossus baeobatrachus. Taxonomy (NCBI): domain Eukaryota; kingdom Metazoa; phylum Chordata; class Amphibia; order Anura; family Aromobatidae; genus Anomaloglossus; species Anomaloglossus baeobatrachus. The sequence continues at coordinate 365,042,813 of NC_134354.1, read as the reverse complement.
TGTGTGGAGTTTCACCCATATCCCGACGGCTTAGGTGATGCAGGTACTCAACAACTGCCCTCTTCTGCCCACATATCCTGACCAACATGTGCAGAGTTGAATTCCAACGCGTGGGGACATCACACACCAGTCTGTGAGCTGGAAGATGCAAATGGCGCTGAAAGCCGGCAAGGCCGGCTGAAGCAGTAGGTGACTTTCGAAAATGTGCAGACAGGTGGCGAACTTTTACCAGCAGATCAGACAGCTCTGGGTATGACTTTAGAAACCGCTGAACCACGAGGTTGAGCACATGGGCCACGCATGGACCATGTGTCAGCTGGCCTCGCCTCAAAGCCGCCACCAGGTTCCGGCCATTGTCACACACGACCTTTCCTGGCTTTAGGTTCAGAGGTGTGAGCCAGTGATCTGCCTGCTGTTTCAGAGCTGTCCACATCTCTTCTGCATTGTGGGGTTTGTCACCTATGCAGATTAGCTTCAGCACAGCCTGTTGCCTTTTGCCGAGGCAGTGCTGCAGTGCTTCCAGCTTGGGACTGGTGTGGAGGGTAAAGTGGATGAGGATGCGCAGGAGGAGGAGGAGGCTGAGGAGCATGACATTCCGGAGCTGTAGAGTGTGGGTGAAACCCTGACTGAGGTAGGGCCTGCAAACCTTGGTGTGGGAAGGACGTGTTCCGTCCCTCGCTCAGACTGGGTCCCAGCTTCCACAATATTAACCCAGTGTGCCGTCAACGAGATGTAGCGGCCTTGCCCACAAGCACTTGTCCACGTGTCTGTGGTTAGGTGGACTTTGGCTGAAACAGCATTGTTCAGGGCACGTGTGATGTTTTGTGACACGTGGTTATGCAATGCGGGGACGACACACCGGGAGAAATAGTGGCGGCTGGGGACCGAGTAACGTGGGACAGCTGCCGCCATCAGGTCGCGGAATGCTTCTGTCTCCACCAGCCTAAAAGGCAACATTTCCAGCGCAAGCAGTCGCGAAATGTTAGCATTTAGAAGTGTGGCATGTGGGGCGTTGGCAGTGTATTTGTGCCTGCGTTCAAAGGTTTGCTGAATGGATAACTGAACGCTGCGCTGGGACAAGGACGTGCTTGATGATGGTGTTATTTCTGCGTGGGCAATTGCAGATGCAGGGCCAGAGGAGGCTTGTTCGGGGGCAGCATGGACAGGGGATTGGCTCGCATGCACAACAAGCGAAGACATAGCAGTGACATCAGCAAGCACTGCTCCTCGACTCTGTTGTGCATCCCACAAAGTCGGGTGCTTGGCTGACATGTGCCTGATCATGCTGGTGGTGGTCAGGCTGCTAGTTTTGGTACCCCTGCTGATGCTGGCATGGCAGGTGTTGCAAATGGCCTTTTTAGAATCATCTGGAGCCAACTTAAAAAACTGCCAGACTCGGGAAGACCTAACATTTGTACAGGCACCTTGTGTCGTGTTGTTGTTCCGGGGAACGGTTGCCTGACTTCTGCCTGGGGCCACCACCCTGCTTTTAATGCCTGTTGGGATGCTACGCCTCCCTCCCCCTGTGCACTGCTGTCCTCGCTCTGCATATCTTCCTGCCAGGTTGGGTCAGTTACTGGATCATCCACCACGTCGTCTTCCTCTTCCGCACCCAGCTCCTCCTCCTGACTTCCTGACAATTGTGTCTCATCATCGTCCACCCCTTGTTGAGACACGTTGCCAACTTCGTGATAACGTGGCTGCTCAAATATTTGGGCATCTGTACATACAATCTCGTCATGACCCACTTCAACAGGAGCTGGCGAGAGGCCAGAATGTGTGAATGGAAACGTGAACAGCTCTTCCGAGTGTCCAAGTGTGGGATCAGTAATGTCCGTGGACGTGTACTCGGCCTGGTGGTAGGAAGGAGGATCAGGTTCTGAAATGTGCGGTGCAGTATCACGGCTACTGACACTTGACCGTGTGGAAGACAGAGTGTTTGTGGTGGTGCCAATCTGACTGGAAGATTTATCCGCTATCCAACTAACAACCTGTTTACTGTCTTGGTTCAAGAGCGGTGTACTGCTGCGGTCCCCAAGAATTTGGGACAGGATGTGCGAGCGAGTAGATGTGGCCCTTTGTTGTGGCGAAATTAGAGCTTGCACACGACCTTGGTCTCTGCCTGCACCACCATCACGTCCACTTCCTTGTTCCTTGCCAACGCCCTTGCGCATTTTGCAATGCTGTGCTGATGTGTATTCACTAGACTTGTGCGTTATATCCAAGTTTGTGCAAAACACACACAAGTGCACCTGAACGCTGCCACCAACAGGCACACACGTGCGGTTTTTAAATGCAAGCACGGACGCACTAAGAACCTAACAGGTCTCTATCCAGGGACAATGTGGAGCCTCCCAATTTTTGGCTGCCCTGCGTAAGGGCTATACTACAATAGACCCACTTCCTTACAATGGGCACTTCAGGTTTACAGGCCATCATGCACGTCTCTATCCAGGGACAATGTGGAGCCTCCCAATTTTTGGCTGCCCTGCCAAAGGGCTATACTTCAATAGACCCACTTCCTTACAATGGGCACTTCAGGTTTACAGTCCCTCATACCCGTCTGTATGCAGGGGCATTGGTGAACCTCACAATTTTGGACTGCCCTGCCAAAGGGCTATACTACAATAGACCCACTTCCTTACAATGGACACTTCAGGTTTACAGGCCCTCATGCACGTCTGTATGCAGGGGCATTGGTGAACCTCACAATTTTGGACTGCCCTGCCAAAAGGCTATACTACAATAGACCCACTTCCTTACAATGGGCACTTCAGGTTTACAAGCCATCATGCACGTCTCTATCCAGGGACAATGTGGAGCCTCCCAATTTTTGGCTGCCCTGCCAAAGGGCTATACTACAATAGACCCACTTCCTTACAATGGACACTTCAGGTTTACATGCCATCATGCACGTCTCTATCCAGGGACAATGTGGAGCCTCCCAATTTTTGGCTGCCCTGCCAAAGGGCTATACTACAATAGACCCACTTCCTTACAATGGGCACTTCAGGTTTACAGGCCCTCATGCACGTCTCTATCCAGGGACAATGTGGAGCCTCCCAATTTTTGGCTGCCCTGCCAAAGGGCTATACTACAATAGACCCACTTCCTTACAATGGGCACTTCAGGTTTACAGGCCATCATGCACGTCTGTATGCAGGGGCATTGGTGAACCTCACAATTTTGGACTTCCCTGGCAAAGGAAAATACTACAAAGACTCACTTCCTCAAAATGGTCACATTAGACTCAAGAGGCCTTCATGTACGTCTCTTCTCAGGGACATCAGAGTGCCACACAATGTTTTCACGTAAAATCTTTCATGTAATCTCAAAAAGTAACATACACCAGCTCTATCTCACTATTGGGTATGTGCCCTTAACATTTCCGCCATGAAAATTCATTTTGGTGTCATTTTGGAAGGTTTTCTGGCGAGTCTGTAAAAATGGCATAAAACTCGGATAAAATTGTTCACAGCTGTGACTTTTGAGTGATAAATGCTTCAAGGGGTCTTCCCCATGCTGTTGCCATGTCATTTGAGCACTCTTCTGAGACTTTTGTGACATTTTTAGGGTTTCTACATGCTGCCGGGGGGTCATTTCATAAAAATACTCGGGTGTCCCATAGGATAACATTGGGCTCGGTGCTCGGGCCGAGTACACGAGTATCTTGGGATGCTCGGCCCGAGCCTCGAGCACCCGAGCTTTTTAGCACTCGCTCATCACTATTAAATAAGGCAACACTTCAAAATAAATGAAAATAGACTTAGATTTTTTATTACACATTTTTCATGAAAATATTTTTTTTAACTGGAATGAGCTCACTAAAACACACTAAAATCGATTCTTCTTTTCTGTGAGGCTCCTCTTGGTACATTTACGCTTGTGAGTAGCATCTGGATTGTCTCTCTGAAGCATCCAACAGTAGTCTGCCATTATTGTAATGCTTCATCTTCCCTGGTATCTTGTTTCCATCTCTTTAAAGTCCTGGTGGAATCGTTCACTTTGCTTTTCACAGCTCCCAAATTTTCAAGAAAGTCGTCAAGGTGGGAATGGAGGGACCTGCACTTTCAAACTCATGAAGCCACCTAAAGCTTGAAATGCTTTCAGCATTCGTACGACAATCTCTTTGTAGTCTGGATCTTTGTTATTGCCAGAAAATTTCTCCATGACCTCTTTAAATGCAATCTACTCTTCTTTTTGAGGACCTGTCATGGTATTGATAAACTCTTGATTAATGTCTGGTCCGACAAACACACCTTCCTTCAATTTTGCTGCTGAGAGGCCTGGTAACTTGGTGACCAAGTATTTGAAGCATTCTCCATCTCTTGGAAGTGATTTTACAAATTGCTTCATCAATTCCAATTTCATGTGGAGTTTTTTATGGGGAGAGGTGGTTGAAGAGGTACCAAAGTTTCTCTGAGGACATTTTTTTCACCTATGAGCACCCTCGGCTTGTTTCAGTGATTTTGTCTGTCTTGACTGTTCCATAAACAACGAAAACAAGGGTATTTGGTATACCCAGCTTGTTGCCCGAGAAGCATGCACAAGACTTTAAAATCCCTGCACACTTGCCAACCGTGGTCTTCATATATAAGTTTATGAAGAACTAATTCCAAGTTCTCGAAGGTGTCTTTGAGGTGTACAGAATGACCTAAGGGGATGGAAGAATAAAAACCACCGTTGTGGAATAACACTGCTTTAAGACTTATTTTTGAAAAATCTATAAAAAGACGCCATTGCACTGAATCATATTGGATTTTGAATTAACTCATAAAATCGTCGACATAGATGCGATAAACCAACTTGTCTTCCGGGGCAAAGTAAGGAACGAACTCCTTTTCAAGATGTTTGAACCATGAAAAAGACACTCCTGGCAACAATAAATTCCTGCTTTTGAGGGAGGAGGTTCATCTAATAACACAAAACATACTTCTAAAGAAATACTTGAGTGGTATAATGGGTGGCCTAGTTAAAGCCCAGACCTTAACCCCTTCACGACCAGCCGATTTTGCACTTTCTATTTTTTTTCATGATTCTTCTTCCGAGAGACGTAACATTTTTATTTTTCAGTCAATCTTGTCATGTGAGAGCTCGTTTTATGTGGAACAAGCTGTACTTTAAAATGAAACCATGAGTTTTACCATATAGTGTACTGGAAAATGGCAAAAAAATTCCAAATGCAGAAAAATAGCAAAAAAAATTGTGATTGCACTGTTGTTTTAGAGATATTTTATTCACTGTGTTCACTACATGGTAAAACTGAGGTATTGGTGTGATACCTCATATTAGTACGAGTTCGGAGACACCAAACATGACAAGGTTTACTTTTATCTTAGGGGTTAAAAAAATCTGAAGTTTGTCCGAAAAAAGTGGCGTACATTTTGCGCCATTTACCGCGACCCTTAGCTTTCTCATTTGTCAGGATATATGGCTCAGTAATGGCTTATTTTTTGTATCTTGGGCTTACGTTTTTAACGGTATACTTTTTGCGCCAATGCCACATTTTGATTGCCTGTTATTACATTTTGTGCAAAATATGCCGTGACCAAAAAACGTAATTTTGGTGTTTGGAATTTTTTTGCAGTTACGCCGTTTACCGATCAGGTTAATTGATTTTATATTTTGATAGATCGGGCATTTCTGAACGTGGTGATACCAAATGTGTGTATATTTTTTATCCCTTTATTTTTCAATGGAGCGAAAGGGGGTGACTTGAAGTTTTAGGTTTTTTTAATTTTTTAATTTTTCAAAGCTTTTTTTAACTTTTTTTTTATTTTACTAGTTCGCCTAGGGGGCTATAGAGATCAGCAGTCTGATCGCTCATTTACTTTTCCCGATCAGAGAAGCATTGTTCAGATCGGGAGAAATAATCATGTCTTGTAACCTGCAATACTCGGCTGCTGGTTAAAGGTCCTGAGTCATGTGAGCTACAGGAGTCATCACATGACCCTGTGCTACCATGACAACCATCGGACCCATGTGATCACGTCACGTGACTTCTGGTGGCGGCTTGTGAGTATTCGATTACAGCGATCTCCATTAAAAAGGTGCTGTCACATCTTGGTGTGGCGCCCTGGACTAGCCAGGTCGTCACAGATAACACTCAAACCCCCCCACCCCCATTAGACAGGGACACCAGCCAAACACAAAACCCTTGTTGCCTCCCTCCAGTGTCTGATGTCCACACCAGGTGGGGCAGAGACAAGCGGTTGGCCCCACCCACCGAGGAGTTCACAGGCCTGGAGGCGGGAGAAAGAACAGTTTAATCCAGGAGGTGGAAGTGAGAGGAGTAAACACTGGGCTGTCTGGGTTTGTGGTCCAGGCACTGACAGCAAGGTTGGCAGACAGTGGTGGCCGTCTGCAGGAGTGGTGAAGCAACGCGGAACCGTAGGACCGGGGTCGGGCGTTGGCCCGCCGGTACCGACCGGGGAGCGAAGTGAAGCCAGCACACACAGGCAGGGCCATCGGACCCCGACCAGGCTTGGAGCCGCTGACAATAGTCAAATCCAAATGTGACTGGAACCCCAGGGGGGTTCCTAACAGCAAAAGTCCCGATTGAAGGCAACCGCCCACACCATGAGGGTATACAGCTAGCGCCTAAGGCTAGAGACCCAAGGGCCAGCGCCTGCGGGCAAACAGGCTCCTCCGGTACCCATACACCGGGGATCGGACTACCGTTGGGGATCCATAGTAGTCAAACGAGAACATCAAGGTGCAGGGAAAGACAACCGCCATCACCTGTCCGGGGAGAGACACAGCAGCCGGCTGCGGGACCCGTCCATCCAGCCGTTTGGTTTACTGAGGACTTTGTACATTTCTTACTGAGTGAGTACACCTGTGCCATCCGGCACTGCGCCGCACTGTCCCTGTCCCTGCAACCCTGCACCTCACCAACCCTGCCTCCCCGTCACATCACCGGGCACCGGGACCACCGACCCCTACCCACGGAGGGGGAAAACAACATCCCAGCTGCTCCCTACCATCGCTCCCGGGATCCCCGTCACCAGCAGCGGTGGTGCCCATCTTCACCATGACCCGTGGGTGGCGTCACGGACTAAATCCCCCAAACCAACCACCCTTTTCACTCACGGGCGAGGAGCGCCGCTCGCGTCCCCGGATCCGACGCTCCGCTCAAGCCACCGAGCGGCAGCAGCCACAGCAGCGCCGGACCCGAGCGTTAGCGAGAGCGCAGCAGCGGCGGCGTCCTCTTCGCCCACGACATTGGCAGCGCCATTTAAGGGGTTAACAGGTATGGGTGGATGGCGAATCCACTCGTACCTACGAGGCACACATGTCAGCTGTACAAATCAGCTGACATGTGCATGGATCCCCGTCTGCAGCTCGCAGTAGCAGGTGGGGATTAACACTATGACCGCAGGGACATAATATTACTGCCTGCGGTCGTTAAGGGTTTAATCCAATTGAAAATCTGTGGTCAGACTTCAAGATTGCTGCTCACTAAACCATCTAACTTGAAGGAGCTGTTTTGCCTTGAGGAATGAGCAAAGATCCCAGTGGCAAAATGTGAAAAGCTTCAGTGCACCTCCCAATTAGATTGGCTGTAATCAGGGACACCATCAGGGCATTACTACTGTGCCTGGTGTAGGGGGCCCGGTGAAGAGAGGGGGCCCGGCCAGGCACGAGGTAAATACTTATCTTTAGCCTCAGGTAGGACGGGCCCCTCCTCTTCACCGGGCCCCAGTCACAGGAGCAGCAGCAGCAAAGGGGCCCCGCAGAGTCGCTTCATTACCAGACATGACTAATTTGCATGCAAAGGGACGGAGCATGCAAATTAGCCATGTGCTGTAGTGGAGGCAGGGTGATTGGAGCAGAGCAGGGCGTGTAATCGCTGAACCGTGCAGCAGGAGGTGAGGTCATAACTCTGAGACCTCATTACACTCCTGCAACAGAGGCTGAGGTGGCGAGGACACGGCAGCCAGCGGGGACAGGTAAGCGCTGTGAGCTGAAATGTTGCTGATCTCTGCCCGGGGCCCACGCTGATCTCTGCCCGGGGGAAGGGGGGACCGATCTCTGCCCGGGGCCCGCACTGATCTCTGCCCGGGGGGGCGGCGCTGATCTCTGCCCTGGGGGGGCGGCGCTGATCTCTGCACGGGGCCCACTGATCTCTGCCCGGGGGGCGGCGCTGATCTCTGCATGGGGCCCACTGATCTCTGCCCGGGGGGGACGGCGCTGATCTCTGCACGGGGCCCACTGATCTCTGCCGGGGGGGTGGCGGCACTGATCTCTGCACGGGGCCCACTGATCTCTGCCCGGGGGGTCGGCACTGATCTCTGCACGGGGCCCACTGATCTCTGCCCAGGGGGGCGGCGCTGATCTCTGCACGGGGCCCACTGATCTCTGCCCGGGGGGCGGCACTGATCCCTTCACGGGGCCCACTGATCTCTGCCCTGGGGGGCGGCGCTGATATCTGCCCGGGGGAAGGGGGGGTGCTGATCTCTGCACGGGGCCCAGTGATCTCTGCCGGGGGGCACTGATCTTTGCCCTCGGCCCACTGATCTTTGCTGAAGGCGGGGGGGGGGAGGGGGCGCTGATCTCTGCCCGTGGCCGCCCGCCGACCCCAGCCCCTGGTTTGCTTCAGCTAGATCAGGGGTGGGGGACCTTTGGCCTGAGGTCTCTTGGCCTCTCTGCTGTGAGCCTCCTGGCCTCTCTGCTGTGAGCCTCCTGGCCTCTCTGCTGTGAGCCTCCTGGCCTCTCTGCTGTGAGCCTCTTCGCCTCTCTGCTGTGAGCCCCTTCGCCTCTCTACTGTGAGCCTCCCTCTGCTGTGAGCCTCCTGGCCTCTCTGCTGTGTGCCTTCTGGCCTCTCTGCTGTGAGCCTCCTGGCCTCTCTGCTTTGAGCCTCTCTCTGCTGTGAGTCTCCTGGCCTCTCTGCTGTGAACCTCCTGGCCTCTCTGCTGTGAGCCTCCTGGCCTCTCTGCTGTGAGCCTCTTGGCCTCTCTGCTGTGAGCCTCTTGGCCTCTCTACTGTGAGCCTCTTGGCCTCTCTGCTGTGAGCCTCCTGGCCTCTCTACTTTGAGCCTCCCTCTGCTGTGAGCCTCCTGCCTCTCTGCTGTGAGCCTCCTGCCTCTGTGCTGTGAGCCTCCTGCCTCTCTGCTGTGAGCCTCCTGCCACCCTTGCAGTGCTGTGTGCCACCCTCGCAGTGCTGTGTGACTGTAGGAGGTTTGATGGGTGGGGGCGGAGCTGGGGTGGAGCCTGGGCAGAGTCCCAAGGGGCCCAAAAATTTTGCCAGTATAGGGCCCTGAAATTCCTAGTGGCAGCCCTGGCTGTAGTGACACTTGCCTTCTCTGCCAGACCAGGAAGCAAGGAGACGAATGGTGGACACGGTTACCCCTCAGCAGGAGAAGTGAGGGATCTGTAGGAGAGTACATATATTTAAAAAAAAGGGGGGGTTAGCCCACATTTGTCACTTATCCACCTTTGACCGAGCATAAATAGAAACAGTAGAATTAGCCAGTTATGAAACAACTCTGTCACCAGCTTATGTTTTTTGAGAACAACAAATTGAGCAGGCTGAATTTGAACATGCTTAACCCGTCTTTTCTCTGACATCTGCTGCCATTAGGGAAACTCGTGGAACATCCCCATACACTTTCGGTGATTGGCAGCTCCCACTGAGATTGGTGCGCTCAACATTCATAATCTTTGTTCATGATAGATGTGTGTTCAGTCACGCTCTACAGACATAAATGGAATAGTAGAAGAGCTGTGTGCACCATAGAAAGTGACAACATAGTCACCTCGTGGGACCTACATTGATTACATATTTATGGCATAATAGCACAAAGATGAGTTGATATAAAATAATAATCAAAGGTTGCAAGTAAAATCAAAACCAGGCAACACTGAGTAACAATCTAATCAACAATTCAAACAGAAAGGTTGCTTGCTCTGCTATAAAACAGAACCTGTCAGCAAGATTTTGCAATGAAAAGACATAGCCACAATGGATCTGTTATACTTGTTAAATTGATACGTTTGGTGAAGAAATCTGCTTTTTTTGTCTTAAATCAGCATTGCATGTGTAAGAAAATGGACATGCTGTTCACATTCCCCCTTGAAGACACAGTGCTATTGTTATGATGTGTAATGTCAGTTATGATGTGCTGCATTATAATGTTTGCCTGTATGATGTTTTGCACTGCCATGTGATGACGCTGTGTACTGCCCAGCAACATATAGTGAGTAGGTATTCACAAAGTTAATATTTGGGACTAGCTCGGTTAGTAAAATGTAAAACTGACAGCACTTCCAAACAGACAAATGTGAACAGGTGCAAACTGAACATGAAATATACTCTAACAAATATACAGCTGCACTTTGAGGTGCTAAAGTATGCAAACATTGAATATAGGAATTTAGACATGCATTACTGCTAAGGAAATAAATAAAAAAATTGAGACAGTGAGTAAAAAAGGGCCACTTTTATGTGGGCCCAGCAGCCTATGTCAAGACGTATCTCTTTTTGCTGGGTATAGAAAGTGACAACATAGTCACCTTGTGGGACCTACATTGATTACATATGCATAATAGCACAAAGAGTTGATATAAAATAATAATCAAAGGTTGCAAGTAAAATTAAAACCAGGCATCACTGAGTAACAATGTAATTGACAATTCGAACAAAAGGTTTCCTGCTCTGCTATAAAAAAGGACCTGTCAGCTCGATTTTGCAGTGTAAATGTAGCGCCCCTGAAGCCATCAGGGAGCTACAAGGTTCTGCATCCTCACCCGGATGCAGGGCGTATCCCCTAGGGCCCCGGAAGACCAGTGCCGGTCACACACAAACACTTCACAAAATCCCAGTTTTTCCCCAACAATTCCCCATATAATAGTGCAAAGCTATGGTCGGACCAATGGATGGCCATCTAGAGGTGGAGCCAGTCCAGTCCACTAGTTGACCAGGTGGGAGGAGCGGACTGTAGACAGTCAGGCGGAGACTAGTTGAAGTCGAGGAGTAAAGATGGACGTGAGGAGATGCACTGACTTGGAGTGAACAGTAACCTGGTGCCCAGGAGGGTAGTTGCCGGTGGAGTACGGTGGAGTACTCCCGGAACAACGCATTGACGGGATACAGGACCCTAGGTCAGGCATATAGCTCCAGGCAGGCCTGATAACACCTGCACAGCGAGGAGACCATCGAGGACCTCACTGACCCTAAAAATCCGAGATTCAGTAGCAAAGAGAGTGCCGGGGACAGGACCAGAGACTCAAACCCCATAGGATTCACACTACCATCATACGGACAGCAGTGGAAAAACCACCGAATGGGGACCTCCAGTTACTCTACACTACGGGGACCCACCAACCAAAAACATGTGCAGGGGAAGAAGGTACCAGATTACTACACTGGCACTGGGACAAAGGGGACCTGAAGGTGAAACCTTCTTCTGGGGCCTGGCCCTGCTTGTGGAGGGTCTAACATCCAGGCTGCCATTAACACCAGCCCAGTAGTGGACATTGTGCAGTGGCGGCTCCATCTACATAGCCGCAACACCGCAAGTGGCGTCACGTGTGAACACTAATCTAACCCCCTGTAAATATTCCCCTTTTCAAAAAGCACTCAGGGCACAAGACCGGGCAACGGCCACCAAAGTGACATTCCCCAGTTATACACTGCCCAGGACCGAGTACCCCATATTCCTGGGTGACACATAAAGACATGGTCATAATGGAGCTGTAATACAGATTATATTGATGTATGGTGAAGAAATCTGCTTTTTTGGTCTTAAATCAGCATATGTGTAAGAAGATGGACACGCTATTCACGTTTCCCCTTGAAGACACTCTGTTATTGTTATGATATGTAATGTGAATTGTGATATAATGTAATGCATTATAAGGTTTGCCTGTATAATGTTTTGAACTGCCATGTAATGATGCTGTGTACTGCCCAGTAACAAGTAGTGAGTAGGCATTGATAAAGTCACCAACTAGCACAAGGAGGTACAAGAAGCAATAGGATGAAACTAAAATGAAGGAGATTGAGTGTAGACATTAGGAAAAACTTTTTGACAACAAGGGCAGTCAGAGAGTGGAACAGGTTACTACGGGAGGTAGTGAGCTCTCCATCAATGGAAATCTTCAAGGAGAAGCTGGATAAACAAATACTGTAGCTGGGTTGATTTAGGAAAACTTGCACTCCTAGGGGGTTGTACCCGATGGCCCTTGAGGTTCCTTCCAACTCTACCATTCTATGATTCTATGATATGCAGTTTGTATTTACATACACACATGCGCGCACTTCCGCATCACTTGCGTTCCACCATGCGTCACACTGTCTCACCGCTTCTTTTTTGCTACTGCGCATGTGCGTACTTCCGCATTTCACTGCGCACGCGCACGCTTGCGTTCCACCATGCGTTCCTCCTTAGAGGAAATCCTATTAGTTGGCCTGCCCTCATTAGGTATTTAAACTCCACTGCGGCTTTGTCTCATTCCACTCCACCACTGATCTCCCAAGGCACAGGTAATGGTTTGGCGCTCTGTTTCTCTATGGGACCTTTTTTCTTTTATTCACTTTTGACCGCTATGTTTTTACTTTCCAGCTATCTTATTAGCGGTATTTGCATTCCATATCCTCACTAGGATTCTCCACTTTGTGCCATTTGAAGTAATTTAATAAGTTTACTGCTATATGCAGATGTATTCCTTTGCTACTTCTTTTCATGTATAAGTTTTATCCTTGTCCCATGGATAAATTATACCATATTCCGTCATAAAAAAACCCTTTTTTATGGGGAGATCTCTGATTGAGAAATTTTCAGATGTATACTCCATTTTGGAGAATTTATATATATGAAAAAAATTTTTTCTTTTGTATCTAATATATGGGCCTTTTTTCTAGACAAAACCTTTATGAAGTCCAAAGATATTCTTCACAAGATAAAATAATCTTTCAGGCTGAATTAGGTATATATGATGTTACCATGATATTTATATGGATATGATTGATAATATCTTATGTATTTATGGTACTGATAATTGTATATGTTTTCATTTTTTCTTTATTTAGTTTTGAAAAAGGCATTTTTGCCGAAACGTCAATAAAAACTGAATAAAACAAAATATTTCACGGTTTTTCATCATTGTGTGCCGGGGTTTTCTATTTTGTATTTACATACAGTCAGGGCCAGAAATATTTGGACAGTGACACAAGTTTTGTTATTTTAGCTGTTTACAAAAACATGTTCAGAAATACAATTATATATATAATATGGGCTGAAAGTGCACACTCCCAGCTGCAATATGAGAGTTTTCACATCCAAATCGGAGAAAGGGTTTAGGAATCATAGCTCTGTAATGCATAGCCTCCTCTTTTTCAAGGGACCAAAAGTAATTGGACAAGGGACTCTAAGGGCTGCAATTAACTCTGAAGGCGTCTCCCTCGTTAACCTGTAATCAATGAAGTAGTTAAAAGGTCTGGGGTTGATTACAGGTGTGTGGTTTTGCATTTGGAAGCTGTTGCTGTGACCAGACAACATGCGGTCTAAGGAACTCTTAATTGAGGTGAAGCAGAACATCCTGAGGCTGAAAAAAAAGAAAAAATCCATCAGAGAGATAGCAGACATGCTTGGAGTAGCAAAATCAACAGTCTGGTACATTCTGAGAAAAAAGGAATTGACTGGTGAGCTTGGGAACTCAAAAAGGCCTGGGCGTCCACGGATGACAACAGTGGTGGATGATCGCCGCATACTTTCTTTGGTGAAGAAGAACCCGTTCACAACATCAACTGAAGTCCAGAACACTCTCAGTGAAGTAGGTGTATCTGTCTCTAAGTCAACAGTAAAGAGAAGACTCCATGAAAGTAAATACAAAGGGTTCACATCTAGATGCAAACCATTCATCAATTCCAAAAATAGACAGGCAAGAGTTAAATTTGCTGAAAAACACCTCATGAAGCCAGCTCAGTTCTGGAAAAGTATTCTATGGACAGATGAGACAAAGATCAACCTGTACCAGAATGATGGGAAGAAAAAAGTTTGGAGAAGAAAGGGAACGGCACATGATCCAAGGCACACCACATCCTCTGTAAAACATGGTGGAGGCAACGTGATGGCATGGGCATGCATGGCTTTCAATGGCACTGGGTCACTTGTGTTTATTGATGACATAACAGCAGACAAGAGTAGCCGGATGAATTCTGAAGTGTACCGGGATATACTTTCAGCCCAGATTCAGCCAAATGCCGCAAAGTTGATCGGACGGCGCTTAATAGTACAGATGGACAATGACCCCAAGCATACAGCCAAAGCTACCCAGGAGTTCATGAGTGCAAAAAAGTGGAACATTCTGCAATGGCCAAGTCAATCACCAGATCTTAACCCAATTGAGCATGCATTTCACTTGCTCAAATCCAGACTTAAGACGGAAAGACCCACAAACAAGCAAGACCTGAAGGCTGCGGCTGTAAAGGCCTGGAAAAGCATTAAGAAGGAGGAAACCCAGCGTTTGGTGATGTCCATGGGTTCCAGACTTAAGGCAGTGATTGCCTCCAAAGGATTCGCAACAAAATATTGAAAATAAAAATATTTTGTTTGGGTTTGGTTTATTTGTCCAATTACTTTTGACCTCCTAAAATGTGGAGTGTTTGTAAAGAAATGTGTACAATTCCTACAATTTCTATCAGATATTTTTGTTCAAACCTTCAAATTAAACGTTACAATCTGCACTTGAATTCTGTTGTAGAGGTTTCATTTCAAATCCAATGTGGTGGCATGCAGAGCCCAACTCGCGAAAATTGTGTCACTGTCCAAATATTTCTGGACCTAACTGTATGTTTGACTAGCTACTACGTCACATTGAATTTTATGGAGCTTAACACAAGATGACAGGATAATGTAGAGCTATAAAAGTTACTGATTCTGAAATGTCTCATGAAACCCTATTTAAAGATAACATTAGTATTGTACTACAAAATCAGACAGATTCCCTTTAAGAGTTTAGAATCTATGAGAAAATAGCAATGATAAAATAGGTAAAACTATGTTTTGTAATAGGTTTTCGCAGGTTCAAGCCCCAGAGGGAAAAAGCAAATACAGTGAAACGTTTAAAAAAAAAATTTTAACCATACAAAATTTTGGGGGGAAAATATAACAGATCATATCACACTTCTTTTCACTCCTTAAAAATAAATGAAAAAATACATGTGATATTACTATGTCAAACTCACTAATCACTAATTAACCCGATGGAACAATATAATGAGAACAAAATGTAAACACGAGAATTACAGATTTGCAGCCACTACAACATTGCAAAAAAAAGTGGAACAATAGGCAATGAAGGCGTGGTATATACACAAAAATGGTATCAGTAAAAATGTTGGCTAATGGTGCAAAAAGCAAACACTTACACAGCCCCATCGACCGAAAATTGAAAACGTGATAGGTCATGAAAAATGGCAATACAAGCAATTTTTTTCTTTTACAAATTTCCCAATTTTTGTGTAATTGGGTAATTTTTACTGTATGAGGGGCTGCTGATAAGTCTTTGGCTATACCCAGAAAGAAACGAGATAGGATGATGAAACTTTACATTTATTGCACTTAAGGGTCATTTATACGCTGCGACATTGCTAACGATATATCGTCGGGGTCACGGTGTTTGTGACGCACATCCGGCGTCGTTAGTGACATCGCAGCGTGTGACACGTACGAGCGACCTTCAACGATCGCAAAAGAGGTAAAAATCATTGGTTTTGGAGAGGTCGTTTATTTACTAAAAATCGTTGTATGTACAGTAACGAGGTTGTTCCTCTTTCCTGCGGCAGTACACATCGCTATGTGTGACACTGCAGGAACGAGGAACATCTCCTTACCTGCGGCCGCCGGCAATGAGGAAGGAAGGAGGTGGGCGGGAAGTTACGTCCCGCTCATCTCCGCCCCTCTGCTTCTATTGGGCGGTCACTTAGTGACGTCGCTATGACGCCAAACGAACCGCCCCCTTAGAAAGGAGGCGGTTCGCCAGTCACAGCGACGTCGCTAGGCAGGTAAGTCAGTGTGACTGTTCCTAGCGATGTTGTGCGCCACGGGCAGCGATTTGCCCGTGACGCACAACCGACGGGGGCGGGTACCCTCGCTAGCGAGATTGCAGTGTGTAAAGTACCCTTTACTCTCCACTAATATCAACACAGTACATCCCTATTCCAAGTTCTGTAAGTCTAACAAAAAGAAAGATTTCGGCTGTGCCTCAAACTAGGCATCCGTAGCAGCCATGGCATCAGAAATGGTGTGAAATTTGGTATCCTTGAGGTGTTTCTTCAGGTTTGGAAACAGATGATAGTCAGTGCTAGATCTGGTGAATAAGATGGGTGGTTAATGAGCTGATAGCCCAGCTCTGCCAGTTTTCCCGTGGTCGCTTGTGCAGTGTGAGCGGAGGCGTTGTCTTGCAGGAACAAGATTCCGTTGGGCAGCTTTCTGCGCCTTTTGGCCTTCAGAACTGCCTTCAATTGGTCCAAAAGTTTAATGTAATACCTTGGATTGATGGTGGAATCCTTTTAAAGGTAGTCCACTAATAGCACGCCCTCCTTATCCCAGAACACAGACACCATCACCTTATTGGCTGATTTCTGCACTCTGAACTTCTTTGGATGAGGAGAACCACTGTGCCTACACTCTTGACTGCTCCTTGTTTTCAAGGTCATACAAATAAATCCAGGTCTCATCCATAGTGACCAATCGATCCAGGAAGTTCTTATCAGTCCGGAAACGCTGACAAATGGACCAGGAAGTTTTTTCTCGCATGTTTCTCTGATCCGTTGTCAAACATTTGGGGTCCCACTTTGCAAATAGCTTCAGCATGTCCAAATGTTCATGGATAATGACACAAACATGTTCGCAGGAAATCCCCATGATGTCTGCTATTGCTTTAGCTGAAATTCATCGATTCTCCAGTATGAGGTTGTGCACAGCATCGATGATCTCCGGAACAACAACCACTCACATTCTGTAATGCCTGATTGGAGCCACAGACTCAGACTGGCTGTAAGGGGAGTCTAGAGAAAAGCCGCTCACAAAGCAGGACCTCAAGAACTCTGCAACCCTTAAACGCCTATACAGGGATTTGGAATTACACAGAGTCCCAGAGATCACTACCTGTGGTAGGCTGTAGTCCATGGTCATCAGGCAGGGTAAAAAACCAGGAGATGCTAAACAGGAACAGAATCGGCAGGCAAGGGCGTAGTGAGGAGACAAAGCAGAGGTCAAATCCGGAACTGGCCGCAAGGTACAAAAACGACAAGCAGGAGGGTAGTCAAACAAGCAAAGGTCAGCGCACATGAATTTAAATACAAACAGTACATGAGCCAGGAGTACAGAACTATCTCTGGCAGTGGTCATGTGACAGGAGGGGGAATAAGAAGGGTGTGGTGTCTTCCCATTGGCTGCAGGTGAATGTTGACAACTTCAGCTGGAAGACACACGCCACCTACAGTCAGCCAGTGGCACTGTAGGTTCCAGGGAAACTCAGCCTAGTGGATGAGCGGAGCCTGTGCTCCGCAGAGCCATGGGCACCGACTCCTCTCCCATCACCAGCACTATCCATGGTGGGAACATGGTGTCGTCTTGCGATCGGAGCAGAAGTCGCAGGAGCGTACTCCGGTGGGGACGTGACACAGTCGTCGAGAACGTTCCTCATCATTGGTGCTGAAGTTGCTCATTTTAAATTTGGCAATCCAGTTCTTAACTGTGGAATATGAAGGGCATTGATCCCCCAATTTCTGCGACATATCACCACGAATATCCTTCGTGGACTTTCCTTGCAGTGACAAGAATATTATCTCTCCTCTGCTCTCAATTGCTGTGAATACGCATTAGACTCTGCCATTTTGTTTTCCCGCGTGCGTAGAACACTGTTGCCATAAGCAACATACACAAAATTTTGAAAACATATATTAGACACATAAGGCTTTCATGTGATGTAACATTAGTTACAATAGAAACAAAAAAAGATCACAAAGCCAAAGATTTACCAGCAGGCCCTCGTATAGTGAGCACTATAAATAAAAACAACACAAAACTAGAATAGCACATTTTTTGTGTAATTTTGTCGCTTTTGGAATCTTTTCCTCGTTTTCCAGTACATCACATTATAAAATTAATGGTGTAATTCAAAGGTTCAACTCATCCTACAAAAAACATACCTCATATGGCTATATCGCAAAAAAAATAAATAAAAGAGGTGTGGTCTTGGAAGGGGCTTAAAAATGAAAGCACAAAAATGGAAAATAGCAAAGTTGGGAGGGGGTTAATGGCTAACAAAACTAAAATAAATGATGCTACAAAGCAAGCTTTTGAGACTACTTAGGTTTCTTCATCATGCATGGTATAAGCAGTGCTTTTTTTGTAAAAAAATATTTGCTGGTACGCATCTCTGAGACGAGGAGCGAGGGGGGGGTGCTGTCAGGCGCTGGTGGCTAAGATTGAGGAGGAAAGGGGGGGGAGGAATCAGTCAGACGGCGGCCGAGTTTAAGGAGTGGGAAGGAGTGCTCTCGTTGCTGTCGTGCTGCCGGGAGATCCTGTGCATGGTTTACTACATACTACAAATGGTACTGTATGCTGGAGAGAGAGGCAGGGGGTGCAGAACTACAAGACTCAGCATACTCCATCCACTAGTGTATGCAGGAGAGCAGACAGCAGCTGCCGAATTACAAGGCTCAGCATCCTTCAGCCAAGACTGTATGCAGGAGTTTTTTGCCCAAAGACGTAAATTGTAAAAAAAAAATAATAACGTGGGCTTTGCCATATTTTTGTATGCTAGCCAGGTACAGCAGGCAGGTACGGGCTGTCCCCAACCCCCAGCTGCCTATTTGTACCTGGCTGAGAACCAAAAATATAGGGAAGCCCTTTTTTTAATTATTTCATGAATTTCAAGAAATAATTAAAAAAAAAAAAAAAATGACATGGGCGTCGCACAAATTTTGTGTCCAGCCAGGTACAACTAGGCAGCTGGGGATTGGAATCAGCAGCGAAGAGTGCCCAAGCTTTATGGGCACCCCTGCTGCGAATTGCAGTCGGCAGCCTCCCCAGAAAATGGCGCTTTCATAGAAGCGCCATATTCTGGTGCTGTATCCAACTCTTCCAGCTGCCCTGGTGACGTGTGGCTGGCTGGGTAATAAGGGGTTAGGGCCAGCTGTATATTATCAACTGGCCCTAAGCCTGAAATTCATGGTGTCACACCAATATTAGACTTGGCCACCATGAATTTCTTGTAAAGATAAAAAAAAAACACAAGACAGAGAAAATATTTTTATTAGAAATAAAACACAACACAATTAGTGACTCCATCTTTATTGAAATAAAGAACCCCCCTCCGCAGTAATCCTGGGTCAAGGGTCCCGCGCCGTCCAATCCGGATCCAATATCATCTGATCGGTTTGCTGGAAGGCAAAGCGATCAGATGATGTCAGGTTAAAGGACATGAATCACATGACACAGCAGCTGATTGTATAAAAGCCGAAGCCGGTTATACAATCAGCTGATGCATCAGTGCAAAAAAAAAACTACTCACCTGTCTGCAAAATCCTGGGACACGACTGATCGCTCCAGGAGCCGTCGGTAATCAGCTGCTGCAGTCACCTCAGAGCATCACCTGATCGCTTAAACCAGCTGGGCGGTAAAAAGCTGGCCCCACCGCTGGTCTTAGACTGTCAGCTGATGCTGTAGCGTGACTGCTGATTACCGGCAGGTCCTGAAGCCGATCAGACGTGTCCCGGGAGGTTGCAGACCGGTAAGTGTGAGATTTTTTTTCTAGTGTTCCCGCTTAGCAGCTGGGAGCGGACATGGCGCCGGTGGTAGCAGGGGGAAGCGGGGGGGTGAGCACTGGGGGCCAGGGGGGCGAGTACTGAGGGACCCGATCATCGGCTGCAGGAGCAGCACAGTGATTACAGGGCAGGTGGGAGCGAGCGGAGGTCGTGGGGGGGTTTGAATCGGACGACGGGGGGCAACGGAGGTCGGGGGAAGTGGAAGACAGCAGAAGAGAGCAAATACCTTACCGGATGGCAGCAGATCGGGGTGACCGGCCGTGACCTCGATCTTTAGCGTCCATAAACATCTTGAAGAGGGCAGGCACCCACCGCCCCTCCACATCTAATTGGGTTATAGTGTCACATGGATGCTAGCTCCAATCACATCGGAGGGGGGGAGACACAGAGGTCACCCTGCTCCAGCCAATGGCTGATGATATAGCAAATTTACAAATTAGCCATATGGACAGAGCCAGAGGTGCTTATCCTCAGCGCTCTTTAGATTTTCCGGTACGCTGTACCGGCACGTACCACCGCAAAAAAAGCACTGGGTATAAGAAACTAACTCAAGAAACTCATCCATATATACACAAAATGAGAAGAGAAATGACCATTATTAAGTGAACATTTAAAAAAAAACCTCAAAAGAGAGAATGAGTTTGGAGATTAAAGCCTGCTATATATGTGCCGCCTCCATGTCAGTAGCAGCCGGGCTGCTCGGATCCGGATCCGCAGTGTGGCTCGAGGGATTCTCCGGACCCGGGGGTCACACGGACACTTCAAATAAAAGGGGACGTATTTGTACGGGATTTGCCTACGCAGTCTGTGATGCCATCCATGGTGTATGGTGAAGTGTGGCACCACCGCTGCTGTTGTGGGGCACCCGGGGGCGATGGGATGGCAGCTGGTTGTTAACCCCTTCGTGGGTAGGGATGGTTGCCTCGGGGCCCAATGACTCGGTATAGGAGACGATGATGGCAGGGGCCGGCTCGCCTCGTCAGACCAGGGAGTCTTAGTTTACTCACGATTAAATGAATCGGACAAGTCCAATGGTTAACCAAGGTGTTGGTGGCCGGCTGCCATGGCCGGGTGTATTCTGGTTCCTTGCCCGGGGTGATGGTCTGTGTCACTTTCCTCTGCACTGTGTTTTTGGTGTGGTGGACTTCCTGGTGTGGAACATGGGAGTCTGTTCCCGGTACTTCTGTTGGGAGCCTTGCCCGCTGACGCTGACCTGTGGGGTCTACCGGGCCCTGGCGGATGCCCTATCTCTCTCGGTGGGTGGTTGTCTGCTTTTGGGACTTTGGTTAGGACAGGACCTATAATCCTGCCCTCAATTGGTTAATTATCTAGGCCATTGGTTCTGGTCCTGGTTTCAGGGTCCAAGTACCCCCTCTGTGCACGGTTTCTGGGTCGGTTCTCCGGTGTCGGTACCGGCGGGCTCCAACCCTGCCCCAGTCCACCTCGGATCTCTGGCAGCTGTCTTCCCGTCTCCTGACAGCCACGGACCACCGTCTGTTACCTAGCCAGCACGCCGGGGCTCCAACCCCGATGCCTTTCCCTTCTGTCTCAGCCTTCACTTTCTCCTCCTCAACTACTCCACTCCACTCCACTTAAACTACAATTTCAGACTCCTGCTTTTCCCACCCCGGGTTCTCCAGACTTCTAGGCGGGCGTTCTCCATCTGCCTGGTCCCGAACACTGGTGTGCCTTTCCTACCCTGGGGGGGTAACTAGGATTTGGTTGGCAAAGTTTAACCCTGTGAGGGAAGGTGTTGTGCGGGGGCCTACACTGTGTGGCCACCTGGCGGTACCAGGGTGTCACATTCCCCCTTGGTTTAATACAGACCGTCTGCGGGCTGTCCGACCACCAACGTTTATTAAAACTGCATCTGTTGATTGAAAAAGGTGTATTGAAACAGTGAAAACATGTAAACTTTTAAACATTTCTTCTCGGTACGGGAGGCACAAATCTTGAACGTTACAATAACGGAACGGACCGGGCCACCTTCTTATCGCCCCCGCCACCCAAAACAACCTGTTCCTTGGTGGCACCACTAAAACAGGTGCACACCCCTTTGCCCAAGTCCAGGAACAGGTCCGGGTGACACCCACACGGGCCGCGTAAAAAGTTAATTACCCGGCAGTCCTTGTTACGGGTCCCATTGTCCGGGGACCCCTGGTCTAGAGGGTAGTCACCGGTTGCAATGATGACTGGGCCTCGGCCTACTCTACCGCAGGACCTTCCTCCAATCCGCCTCTCCAGAGGCCGGGCCGGGGCTAACAAGAAGGTGGTTTGAGGGTCTATTTACAAAACCCAAAAGTTGTTGGGTTGGCCTGCCAGTTCTCGGCCTTGGTCCATTTGTTTTAAAACTGAAGAACTGTCCCAACGGGGACAAACTGCTAGGGGAGCCGGGAATCTGCTACCACTGCTGCATAGGGCTGTACAGCCCACTCAGCGCTCTGGGAACAGCATCCCTGGACCGGCCGCAGCACATCCTGGGATTTGGGTCTTTCATCGGGAACGGAAGCGGTATAGCAGGCGACACTGTCACTCCTGGAAGTGGTGTCAGCCGGTGTTCCTCGGCCACACTGGGAACGGGCTCTGGCTCCAGGCAGGTCAGCAAGGCCGGGAGGGTCTGTGTTCCTCTCTCCCGATGCGGCACTGTATGGGTGGCTCGACTCTCGTAGGCCCACACCACTGCCACCATTCTCCAGGCCTCCGCTTTCCAGTCCAGCATTTGTTGCAGCGACTGAGCTCGCACTCGGACACAGAACCTCGCTAGTTCTCGCTCCAGCCAGGCAGCGGTCCCCAGTGGTAAGCGGTCCGATTCTTGCTACTCTGCAAAAACCACCGCTCTGCCTCTGTCACTTCTAGGCGCCGCCGCGCCAGCGAGAGGCGCTGCTCTACCATCGACATTGGGCGCAGACATCTTCCGGCTTCTCCCCCTTGGTCTTTCGTGAGCCGTCTTTTTGCACGGCTCTCTAGTTTAGTTTTCGGCCTCAGAAGTCACGTCCTTACGTCTCTGTTCCCAGGGGGCGGGGTTTCAGCTTCGCACCCTTTCTCGGGGAAGAAGATGCTGGGTTGTCGTTTTTCGCACCGAAAAATGGCGGCAAAATTGAGGCTTTTCAAAATTTTTGCAGCGGAGCACCGCTGACAGTCCTGAACAAGGCGCACTTCCATCAGGTAGGTGAATAGGTTCGAATCCTGTTCGTGGCGCCAGGTTTCGAGGTGTGCCGCCTAGAGATGAGCGAACTGGTCCCGGTTCGGCTCGAGCTTGGTTCGCCGAACGGAGGTCGTGTTCGAGTTCAGTTCGGCGAACCGGTTTGGCGAACCACTCGAACCCCATAGGAAACAATGGGAGGCAATCACAAACACATAAAAACACATTATAAATGTATACATACACATTGCCATAACACTTACCGGTGCCCACGATGCATCTTGCACTCTGTCTCCCGCCGCTTTTCCATCGGTAATCGCTGCATCCTCCCGGTAACCAGCAGTGATGCAGGACCTATCGTGACGTCAAAATAGCCATGTGACCAGTCCCGTGTCTATTATCTCATTGGTTACACACTGGTCACATGGCTTTGACGTCATGTCCTGTCCTAGGTCCTGTCATTGCACTCTCCGGTACACAGTGCACGTTTGTGTATCTCCGTGTATCAGCAACATGCTCTGGCACACGGTCGACTCCTCGTTCTGCTTCCCCGTTCCGTTAGGGACTGGCTGACACAGCCGGTCAATAACGGAGATCACCGTTGCCATAGCAATGCGCATGTTAGCGGTGATGTCACCGCTAACAGCGGCACTGGGAATCCCATGATTGGAGCACCATTGCTATGGCAACCCGTCTGTCAACGGTAACGTTACCGCAAACAGCCAGCAGCACTGATCACTCACGGAGTGAAGACTGCACGGGAAGCAGCAGCGTCTTTCTCCCATGCTGTGCTGCTCATGGAGCAGAGCTGCATGGGCTGAAGGAGAAAGACAGAAGAGCATGGATCGTGGAGGGATAAGAGGGAGTAATAAACATGGAGTCTCTAAGTGTGTCTGTGTATTTATTTCTATTAAAGTATTTTTTCTCTGTGTGGTGTCTTTTTTTTAACCCTTTATTGGAGATTCTTAATAGTCAAACTTGCCTGACATTAAGAATCTCTGACTTAATACTAGCTAGTAAAACAAAGCTAGTATTAACTCATTATTACCCAGCAAGCCACCCGGCTTCAGGGCTGCTGACAGAGTTGGATACAGCGCCAGATGATGGCGCTTCTATGAGAGCAGACTGCAATTCGTAGCAGAGGGGCACAGAAACCTCTGGCTAACCTGTGCTGCGGATTCCAATCCCCAGCTGCCTAGTTGTACCCGGCTGGACACAAAAATGGGGCAAAGCCTACGTCGTTTTTTTTTTTTTAATTATTTCATGAAATTCATGAAATAATTAAAGAAAGGGCTTCCCTATATTTTTAGTTACCAGCTAGGTACAAATAGGCAGCTGGGGGTTGGGGGCAGCCCGTACCTGCCTGCTGTACCTGACTAGCTTACAAAAATATGGCGAAGCTCACGTCATTTTTTTTGTAGTTTTTTGGCAAAAAAAATAAAAAATGCTTCCCTGGATTTTCCATTGCCAGTGAAGGTAACACCAAGCAGTGGGGGTTAGCAGCCAGTAGCTGCTTGGATTACCCTTATTTAGCAATACAAAAAATGCAGCGGGAGCCCATATATATATATTTTTTTATTATTTATTTAAATAACTAAAAAAATATGTGCTTCCCTGTATTTTAATTGCCTGACATGACAGTGCTGTAAAAATAAATCATTAAAAATATGACGTAGTTGCCACCCCCATCTGTCTAGCGTTACCTTGGCTGGCAATCAAAATACAGGGAAGCCCATTAATTTTGTTTATTTAAAAAAATAGTTAAAAGAAAAAATGACGTGGGGTCCCTCCATTTTTGATAGCCAGCTAGAGTAAAGCAGACTGCTGTAGCCTGAAAACCACAGCTGGCAGCTTTATCGTGGTTGGGGATCCAATGTGGAGGTCACCCCAGGCTCTTTTTTATAATTATTTTAGAAATAATAATAATTAAAAAAATAGTAGGGTCCCCCCTAAATTGGATCACCAGCCAAGGTAAAGCGGACAGCTGTGGTCTGGTATTCTCAGGGTGGGAAGGTCCATAGTTATTGGCACTTCACAGCCTAAAAATAGCAGGCCGCAGCCGCCCCAGAAGTGGCGCATCCATTAGATGCGCCAATCCTGGTGCTTCGCCCCAACTCATCCTGTGCCCTGGTGCGGTGTCAAACGGGGTAATATATGGAGTTAATACCAGATGTGTAATGTCACCTGGCATCAAGCCCTGGGGTTCGTGAGGTCAGGCGTCTATCAGATACCTGACATCACCAACCCAGTCAGTAATAAAAAAAATAGACGACAAATTGGGATTTAATCAGTAGCATTAGTCACACCTGTTTCTAGAAGCTTCTGGCAGCTTCTGGAAGTCCTGTAGAACTATATAAACCAGCCAGATCAAGCGAGGTGCTGAGCGTGCGAGGTTCTGCAGCAAAGTGTGCAGAGTTTAAAGATAAGTGTGGCATAGTTTCAACACAATTACATAGTGGTGATAACTGTAATTGTTTAATTTTATTAGGGAATTGTTTGTCTGTTTGTCTGTGATACTGTTAAAAAAGCAAAAAAAAAAAAGTTTGTCTTGGGATTTAATCAGTAGCATTAGTCACACCTGTTTCTAGAAGCTTCTGGCAGCTTCTGCAAGTCCTGTAGAACTATATAAACCAGCCAGATCAAGCGAGGTGCTGAGCGTGCGAGGTTCTGCAGCAAAGTGTGCAGGGTTTAAAGATAAGTGTGGCATAGTTTCAACACAATTACATAGTGGTGATAACTGTAATTGTTTAATTTTATTAGGGAATTGTTTGTCTGTTTGTCTGTGATACTGTTAAAAAAGCAAAAAAAAAAAAGTTTGTCTTGGGATTTAATCAGTAGCATTAGTCACACCTGTTTCTAGAAGCTTCTGGCAGCTTCTGCAAGTCCTGTAGAACTATATAAACCAGCCAGATCAAGCGAGGTGCTGAGCGTGCGAGGTTCTGCAGCAAAGTGTGCAGGGTTTAAAGATAAGTGTGGCATAGTTTCAACACAATTACATAGTTTGACACAAGAACATAGTTTGAATTTATCCTTATACGTTTCCCATTGGTTTTTTTTATTTTTTTCTCTCTTTGTTTGTCTACTTTACTGTTTATCCCCATTTGATAGGTGCTCCATGGACAATGCTACCAAGTGTGTATCTTGTCAGATGTATGCATGCCTTGAGCAGCCGTTTGAGGGTGAATATGTCTGCACTCGATGCAAGCATGTTGCGAGTTTGGAAGCCAAGGTAACTGATCTAAATAAGCAGCTTGCAACACTCAGGGGCATTGCAAACCTGGAGAGGAGTTTAGAGCTCACTGAGCTTTCTCTGGCTGGGGACAGTGATATGGAGGAGGGTGGAGGTGGAGAAGATCAGGACCCAGAGGTAGGTAGTTGGGTAACAGTTAGAAGAAGAGGTAGGGGAAAAAGTGTCAGGGAGCCTAGTCCTGACCTGGCACAACCTAGTAAATATGCCTGTTTGGCTGATATCAGGAATGAAGGGCCAGGACTAGGGTCACTACAGCAGGACGTTGCTCCTAGCAACCAGGAAAACAACTGCTGTAGGAAGGAGGGAAATAGGAGTGCAGCAAAGCCCAGACAGATGTTAGTGGTAGGGGACTCTATAATTAGGCGGACAGACAGGGTCATCTGTCGCCGAGACCGTGAATGCCGAACAGTGTGTTGTCTGCCGGGTGCTCGGGTTCGGCATATTGTGGATCGGATAGACAGATTGCTGGGTGGGGCTGGGGAAAACCCAGTGGTCATGGTGCACATTGGTACTAATGACAAAGTTAGAGGCAGGTGGAAGGTCCTTAAAAATGATTACAGGGAACTAGGAGAGAAGCTGAAGTCCAGGACCTCCAAGGTGGTGTTTTCAAAAATACTACCGGTGCCACCAGCGTCACTAGAAAGACAGCGGGAGCTTAGGGAGATAAACACGTGGCTTAGAAATTGGTGCAGGAAGGAAGGGTTCGGGTTCATGGAGAACTGGGCTGACTTCTCAGTCGGCTACAGGCTCTACGGTAGGGACGGGCTGCACCTCAATGGGGAAGGTGCAGCTGTGCTGGGGAAGAAAATGGTCAGACGGATGGCGGAGCTTTTAAACTAGGATTTGGGGGGAGGGAGGGTAGTGGAGCAAAAAAGGGGATAGATAGAGCAGATAGAGACAGTGAGATGGTAGGGGTCAATGAAGGATTAGGGGGGGATGGGACATGCAAGGAAAGTAGGGAGGCTAGGAGTAATAAAGGTGTTAATAGGATTAAATGTCTACTGGCAAATGCAAGAAGTCTTGCAAACAAAATGAATGAATTGGAGACTCTTATGTCAACCATGGATTATGATGTGGTGGGCATTACGGAAACCTGGCTGGATGAAAGCCATGACTGGGTGACAAACATACAGGGTTATAGTACATTTAGGAAAGACAGGAAAGACAAAAAAGGTGGTGGGGTGTGTATATTTATCAAATCTAACCTAAAACCTGTGTTGAATGATGACATTGGGGGGAACTGCAACAATGTAGAGTCAGTATGGGTAAATGTACATGGGGAGGAGAATAATGGAAAAATGCTAATTGGAGTTTGCTATAAGCCTCCTAACATACTTGAACAAATAGAGGGTGAAATGCTGGAACAAATTGAAAAGGCAGCTAATAATAATAATCGGGTTCTTATTATGGGGGATTTCAACTATCCAGACATACAGTGGGACATAGAATCTTCTGGTTGTGCTAAAAGCTGTAAATTCTTATCTACCATTCAAGACCATTTCCTCTCTCAGATGGTAGATGAACCGACGAGGGGAGATAATTTGCTAGATTTGGTCCTGTCAAATAGACCGGATACAATTTCAGATCTACAGGTCCGGGAGCACTTGGGCACCAGCGATCATAATATGGTAAGCTTCAACGTAATATTCAATAGAACATTTCAAAGGGGAAATGCTAAAACCTGGAATTTTAGGAAAGCTGATTTCAACAAATTAAGGGAAGAGCTTAAATGTGTAGATTGGGACAAAGTCATGGTAACTGGGGATACTGAACATAAATGGGGAAAGTTTAAGGATATATTGCTAGAGTCCTGTAAAAAACTTATACCCTCTGGTAATAAAACGTCCCGGAATAAAAAGAAACCACTATGGATAAATAAGACTGTACAAAGTATAATAAAACAAAAACAAAGGGCGTTTAAAATCTTGAAGGCTGAGAATACAGAAATAGCATTGCAGGAGTATAAAGATATCAATAGGCAATGCAAAAAAGAAATCAAACAAGCAAAACTAGCTACTGAAACAAAAATCGCCAATGACATTAAAATAAATCCCAAAATCATTTATAAATACATTAATGCCAAAAGGAAAACAAAGGATAGTATTGGCCCCTTAAAATATAATAACAAGTTAGTTATAGAGGACAAACAAAAGACTGAGATATTAAATAGGCATTTCTCATCTGTGTTCACCAAGGAACTGACTGTACCAGGCATCCTTCAACAAGTGAAAAATCAAAGTTCACCACCCGATATAATTAATTTAACACAAGAAGAAGTACGCCTACGTCTGAGTAAATTAAACATTGACAAATCCCCAGGGCCAGATGGCATTCATCCACGAATATTGAGGGAATTGAGCTCCGTAATTGACAGACCGCTGTATCTCATCTTTTTAGACTCGCTTGTAACAGGGTTGGTGCCTCAGGATTGGAGGATTGCTGATGTGGTACCGATATTTAAGAAAGGTAAGAGGGTAGATCCAGGCAACTACCGTCCAGTAAGCCTGACATCAGTAGTATGCAAAGTTTTTGAGGGCATTTTAAGGGATGACATGCAAAAATATGTTGCAGAAAATAATATAATAACTGACAGACAGCATGGATTCATGAAAGATAAGTCGTGTCTAACCAACCTGTTGGGGTTCTATGAGGGGGTAAGTGCAAACCTGGATATTGGTAATGCAGCTGATGTGATTTATTTGGACTTTGCAAAGGCATTTGATACTGTACCACATAATAGGCTTATACTAAAGCTCCAGAAGCAAGGACTGGGGGAAACTATATGCAACTGGGTAAGGAATTGGCTAAAAGATAGGAAATAAAGAGTAGTCATAAATGGAACATTCTCTAAATGGGCCATAGTCAGCAGTGGGGTGCGGCAGGGATCTGTGCTAGGACCAATTCTTTTTAATCTCTTTATTAATGACCTTGTGGATGGGATTGATAGTAAAGTGTCAGTCTTTGCTGATGACACCAAACTATGTAGGATATTAAAAACTGACCTTGATAGTATAATATTACAAAAAGATCTGGATAAGATGTCACAATGGGCAGATACTTGGCAAATGAGATTTAATGTTGATAAATGTAAAGTAATACATAAAGTAATACACCTAGGACGGAATAATCCTATAACTGTGTATACATTAAATGGAAGTAAACTTGGGACTACAGAACAGGAGAAGGACTTGGGTATTCTCATTACAAATAAGCTGAGCAGCAGCACTCAATGTCAAGCAGCAGCTGCAAAAGCAAACAAGATTCTAGGGTGTATAAAAAGAGAGATTAGATCCCGTGATCCCAACGTATTATTACCCCTCTATAAATCACTTGTAAGGCCACATCTGGAATATGGGATCCAGTTTTGGACTCCACATTTTAAAAAGGACATTCAGAAGTTAGAGTCAGTTCAAAGGCAGGCAACTAGATTATTACAAGGAATGGAAGGCCTTCCATATGATGAGAGGTTGAAAAAGTTAGATATGTTTAGCTTAGAAAAAAGACGTCTCAGAGGAGATCTCATTTATATGTATAAATATATGTGTGGTCAATATAAAGGACTGGCACATGACTTATTTCTTCCGAAGACAATACTAAGGACCAGGGGGCACTCACTGCGAGTGGAAGAAAAGCGATTCCGACAGCTAAATAGGAAAGGGTTTTTTACAGTTAGAGCAGTCAGACTGTGGAATACCCTACCACAAGAGGCAGTAATGGCAGATACTATAACAGCTTTCAAAAAAGGGCTGGATGATTTCCTCACTACACACAACATTGTTGGTTATAAATGACTTAGTGACCAAATGTAGAACTGGTGGAGGAAGGCTGAACTAGATGGACCTAGGTCTTTTTTCAATCTTAGTAACTATGTAACTATGTAACACATTTTTATTTGAAAAAACACTCCCCAATGCATTCCCTCTTTCACCAATTTATTAGAAAGAAAAACAAATCCAGGTCTGCTGTAATCCAAGCGGTTCCCATGACGATCCATACCATAGTCACTGTCCCAGTCAATGAAAAACAGAATGTTCCCCATTGGCTGGGAGAGCAATGCAGTGACCTGAGCTAACCTCAATAGGTCAGCCCAGGTCACTGCAGGGCATGACAAGTGCTGCTGTCAGGAGCGAGGTACATTACCTGCGGTGACGATCTCCTGTACTGCTGATAGCAGAGCTGTCACTGACTTCAATGACCGTCGCCTTCACAGCCAGGTATCGCGGGAGCCTGTGACGTCACCGCTAGTCACAGTCTTGGGTCGGAAGCAAGAGGAGGAGATGTGACAAGCGGCGGCCATGGAGGACAGTGACAGCGCTGAGGTCGGGAGGGCAGGACTTCATCACCGCAGGTAAGCTGAGCGGGGCCATGTGTGCCGAGTGCGAGGTGGGTGGAGCTAAGTGTGGTAATGTGTGCAGAATGCCAGGTGGGTGGAGTCAAGCGGGGTAATGTGTGCAGAGTGCCAGGTGGGTGGAGCCAAGCGGGGTAAATTGTGCGGAGTGCCAGGTGGGTGGAGCCAAGCGGGGTAATGTGTGCGGAGTGCCAGGTGGGTGGAGCCAAGCGGGGTAATGTGTGCAGAGTGCCAGGTAGGTGGGGCCAAGCGGGGTAATGTGTGCAGAGTGTCAGGTGGGTGGAGACAAGCGGGGTAATGTGTGCGGAGTGCCAGGTGGGTGGAGCCAAGCGGGGTAATGTGTGCAGAGTGCCAGGTGGATGGAGCCAAGCGGGGCAATGTGTGCAGAGTGCCAGGTGGGTGGAGCCAAGCGAGGTAATGTGTGCAGAGTGCTAGGTGAGTGGAGCCAAGCGGGGTAATGTGTGCAGAGTGTCAGGTGGGTGGAGCCAAGCGGGGTAATGTGTGCGGAGTGCCAGGTGGGTGGACCCAAGTGGGGTAATGTGTGACGAGTGCCAGGTGGGTGGAGCCAAGCGGGGTAATGTGTGCAGAGTGCCAGGTGGATGGAGCCAAGCGGGGTAATGAGTGCGGAGTGCCAGGTGGGTGGAGCTAAGCAGGGTAATGTGTGCAGAGTGCCAGGTGGGTGGAGCCAAGCGGGGTAATGTTGCGGAGTGCAAGGTGGGTGGAGCTAAGCGGGGTAATGTGTGCAGAGTGCGAGGTGGGTGGAGCCTAGCGGGGCCATGTGTGCAGGCTGTGGAGTGCGAAGTGGGTGGAGCCTAGCGGGGCCATGTGGCGCTGAGGACGTCAGTGCCGGGGACTGCATGGCTGGGGACAGGTGAGTGTGAGTGTGTGTGTGTACATGCCGAGTGCAGGAGGGGGCGGAGCTGAGCGGGGAAGTGTTGGCTCCCTGCACACGTAACTAGGGTAAATATCGGGTTACCAAGCAAAGCGCTTTGCTTGGATACTCGATATTTATCTTGGTTACCAGCTTACCGCAGGCTGCCAGCGATGGCTCCCTGCACACTGTAGCTGTAAAAAGCCCTGCTTTTGGTGATCGAACTGTTCTGGAACGTAACTCGAACTGTCGAGCTTTTAGCAAAAAGCTCGAGTTCTAGTTCGATCTAGAACACCCCCCAAAATCACTCGAACTGCGAACTGGCGAACCTCGAACCGTGCTCAACTCTAGTGCCGCCCCCACGTCAGTAGCAGCCGGGCTGCTCGGATCCGGATCCGCAGTGTGGCTCGAGGGATTCTCCGGACCCGGGGGTCACGCGGACACTTCAAATAAAAGGGGACGTATTTGTACGGGATTTGCCGTACACAGTCTGTGACGCCACCCACGGTGTGTGGTGAAATGTGGCACCACCACTGCTGTTGTGGGGCACCCGGAGGCGATGGGATGGCAGCTGGTTATTAACCCCTTCGTGGGTAGGGATGGTTGCCCCGGGGCCCGATGACTCGGTACAGGGGACGGTGATGGCAGGGGCCGGCGCGCCTGGTCAGACCAGGGAGTCTCAGTTTACTCACAATTAAATGAATCAGACAAGTCCAATGGTTAACCAAGGTGCTGGTGGCCGGCCGCCACGGTCGGGTGTATTCTGGTCCCTCACCCGGGGTGATGGTCTGTGTCACTTTCCTCTGTACTGTGTTTTTGGTGTGGTGGACTTCCTGGTGTGGAACTGCTCCCAGTACTTCTGTTGGGAGCCTTGCCCGCTGACGCTGACCTGTGGGATCTACTGGGCCCTGGCGGATGCCCTATCGCGCCTGGTGGGTGGTTGTCTGATTTTGGGACCTATAATCCTGCCCTCAATTGGTTAATTGGCTAGGCCGTTGGTTCCGGTCCTGGCTTCAGGGTCCAAGTACCCCCTCTGTGCACGGTTTCCGGATCGGTTCTCTAGTGTCGGTACCGGCGGGCTCCAACCCTGCCTTGGTCCACCTCGGATCTCCGGAAGCCATCTTCCCATCTCCTGACAGACATGGACCACTGTCTGCCACCTAGCCAGCACGCCGGGGCTCCAACCCCGACGCTTTTCCTTTTTGTCTCAGCCTTCACTTTCTCCTCCTCAACTACTCCACTCCACTCCACTTGAACTACAACTTCAGACTCCTGATTTTTACTAAGATTTGGTTGGCAAGACTTAACCCTGTGAGGGAAGGTGTTGTGCGGGGGCCTACACTGTGTGACCACATGGCAGCGCCAGGGCGTTACATATATATATAAGATGACCGTTGTCTGGTGTTGACTGGCAGCCATTGCTAGCCAATTATCCCATACATACAAATGCTTGTTCTGCCTAGTGCTCCAGTGGTCTCTTATGAGAAGGCTTATCTTCTGAAAAACAAAATGATTGGCAGCCCGAAATCAAACATGAAAAATCAATATCTCCCCCGACAATTAACTGTCTGGGGCTCCCATAAACAGACAGTCAGTCAATCCCATCAATACTGAGAGAAGCTGTAGGGAAACAAACTTTTTAGTCTTCTCAGACAATTGTTAAAAATACAAACAAACACAAAGTTTATTCTGAAAAGTCACCTGAAAATGCAGGTACATTTTAACTTTGTATTTAGGAAACAAATGAACTATAATAAAAGTGTGCACAGCTTTCCAAAGTCTTTAAATCATTGACAGAATAGAAAGCATAGGTTGGGTGTTTGGCAGAGAGGAAATATTGGGAAGAACAGCACTGTGGGGATTCATAAATTACAGGGCATAAAATAGCACAATAATATTACTTACGTCTACATAAAATTCTAAATAAATAAGACTGACATGTTGATCCTGGTAGAGATCATTGGCCACCTCCTTTTATTAAATTATTCAAACATACTGTATAGCAATAATAATCAGTAACTGGGTACCTACCCTATACTGAAGCCTCTCTCTGTGTTTAAAAATCTCCTCTGTATGGGCAAGTAGGAACCTGCTATAATGAATAAAATTACCTATGGCTTCAGTATAGAGTAGGTACTCAGTTAAGAGATATGCTGTGACGCGGTGACTGGGCAGATATAAAAATGGCCATTATTATATGCTAAATATCTAATTTCTTCTTAGATTTCCTTTAGCGGTAATACATATCTATATTCTTACATTCATGGTTTTCATGCTTTATGTTAGGACCAGGATGACGGGTAGGCCCAGGAGGTGGATCCACTGGACTGAGCACCCCACCGAGGGCAAGGTGCCCGGTAGCCGGAGCACTACGGGTAGCAGGACAGTCCGTTCAGAGGAGGGGAGTGTAGAAGTCCCTGGGACCACGGAGTCTCTGAAGGTAGTCCGGGTGACGGAGCTCAGGTTCGGAGGCCGGGATGATGTCAGGCAGAATCCGGAACCAGCTGAGCGGGGAGGTCGGTCACCACACGGATCCAGGGATCGGAGACGGTAGGGACTGACGAGATGGCGGACAGTCACCGTTCGGAGTTCTGGAACCGTCAGGACCGGTTGGCGAGACAGGAGCGGCTCTACAAGAGAGATAGGTGAGTATGGAACAAGGCACAGGGGGACCTGACTCCTAGCTTAGCAAACACAAAGAACAGGCCCCGCCCACTTGGAAAGGAACCCCCTATATACCCTGTACCTGAATCTTCAATATCCTGTTGGAGGACGCTGGCCCTTTAAGAGAGGGTCAATGACCGCGCGCGCGCCCTAATGCGCATGCGCGAGGCCCAGGTGCCAGAAGCCAGAGCAGGAGGCAGTGCACAGGAGGCAGGAGTGCCGGGCTGGCTCAGCGTTGCAGACGGGCGCCAGGAGCGGGGACCGGGTTGCCTGGAGGACGCAGGTGAGGGAGCATGGAGGCTGTGGAGCGGGGGACTGGGGAGCATGGCACGGGAGCGGCAGAGCGTGACATGGGAGCGGGGAAGCGTGGCAGGGGAGCCGGGGAGCGTGGCAGGGGAGCCGTTGAGCGTGGCACGGGAGCTGGGGAGCGTGACACTTTAGCATTTCAGAGTGTAAAGCCTCTTTTTTTGTAATTTTCTATCATGTTCAGTTATGCACCTGTTCACATTGCAGTTTTGGGAGTGACATCAGGTTTTTGTCTAGATTTATGGGGGTCATACCTTCTGACTGTGCACCCCTCCCCCACAAGCCACAGGTGATTTTATTCTCTATAGCAGATTCCTACTTGCCCATACACAGGAGGTTTTTAAACCCAGAGAGAGGCTTCCATATAGAGTAGGTACCGAGTTACGAGATATGCTGTGACATGGCGACTGGGCAGATATAAAAATGGCCATTTTTGTATGCTAAATATCTATTTTTTTCTTATATTTCCTTTAGTAGTAATGCATATTTATATTCTTACATTCATGATTTTCATACTTTAGCATTTCAGAGCGCAAACTGTCTCTTTTTTTTGTCATTCCACTAGGTGTCGGTTGCCCATGTACGAAATGTCGAACAATAGCCTCAGCTGACCAATCCCCCTGCTGGAGGTGATGCAGCCTGGACTCAGCCAATAAGACTCAGTCAGGATAATCACAGATGAGAACTAAGGCCTCAAAAAATTAATTCACTGACCAGAGGCAACCAAAGCTATGCGGTACAGAGAAAGCCCAGGATTGTGGATCCCCCTGAAAAAGTAAGATCACAATCCTCACTTGCTGCTCTTCCACTCCAGAGGAGTAAGGCCAAATCCTAAAGTACAATTTGCAAGCTTCTTTGAACACCAATAATTTGTATCTACCTCCTGCAAACCTGTTTGGGAGAGCAATCTTTGGCTCAGCCTCAACCTGCCTAGCCAAAGAATCCCCAAAATTAGGAGTCTGTGACTGCTGCTGACCTGCTGACTGATGAGACCCTAAAGCTGCTCAATCAGAACAGTGATGGGATCCATATTAAAAAAAAACAAAACCCTGACTGTCAATTTTTCTTTTTTTAGGAATATAACTCTATCACCAGCAAACAACAAGGGAAAATGTGGGTATTTAAGGACACAAGGGAAAGTGATGATGATTAACAGCTGAAAGATGAAGATATCCGCAGGGTCCTAAAAGGAAAAGGATTAACACTAAGCAGTGAAGATACATGGCATACAATTTACATGCCAGCAGGAAGAATAGAATGTCAGGGAGCAGTTTGTGCAGCCAAATGCTGCGACCTTCTACAGCCAGACACTA
Organism: Anomaloglossus baeobatrachus; assembly: GCF_048569485.1. Lineage (NCBI taxonomy): Eukaryota > Metazoa > Chordata > Amphibia > Anura > Aromobatidae > Anomaloglossus > Anomaloglossus baeobatrachus. The sequence continues at coordinate 365,007,140 of NC_134354.1, read as the reverse complement.
CAGGACTGTCAGTCAACCAGGACACACCTGTGACACCATGACAAGTTAAAATCTAAGGGTGGACAACTTCAGGTAGGAAAACATTGATAACCAGACACAGACCACCAGCGTTGCCACCTTTTAAAGACCAACCCTTGTTTATTTACAAATATATGATACCAATCCAGGCTGCCACTGAAGAAAAATAGTATTTCTTTCCCAGTAATGTACTGCAACTGGCCCTCTTAGTAATCAATAGTCACCAGCTGGGAAAATTTGCCCAGTGTATGGAAACAAAAAAGAGAAGGAAATCTACTAATTTTAACTCCTTCAGTAAAAGAACACATGTTGTATAGTAATGCCATGTGTTCCCAGCCTTAAGAGTTTGGGGACGTCATTATCTAATGGGCAGGACAACAGGGCAGTAACTGGCCACAGGGTAAAGGCATTGATGTAGCAGTTAGCTTCACAGTGAAGATTGCTCATTGATTGTTACAGACTCATTTCACAGTGTGATACTGTGTCTGTATGATATAGTGATTGGCAGTCCGACACTTTTTGGTGATCCAGCTCCATTGGATCAGCTCACCAAAAACAACAGTACCTTTGAGATCAAACAACAACGGTTGGTGCAATCTGACACTGATGTTCTTTGAGCTTGAAGTTCACCTTTAATCTCTTTAGAAGTTTTTCTGGGCTCCTTTATTACCATTCGTATTATCCGTCTCTTTAATTTGTCATCAATTTTCCTCTTTTGGTCAAGTCCACGGAGTTTGGCTGCAGTCCCATGGATCTTAAATTTCTGAATAATATGTGCAACTGTAGTTACAGGAACATCAAGCTGCTTGGAGATGGTCTTATAACCTTTACCATTAACATGCTTGTCTATAATTTTCTTTCTAATCTCCTGAGACAACTCTTTCCTTTGCTTCCTCAGGTCCATGTTGAGTGTGGTACACACCATGTCACCAAACAGAACAGTGAGCATCTGTAGCCCTATATACAGGCCCACTGACTGATTACAAGATTGTAGACACCTGTGATGCTAATTAGTGGACACAACTTGATTTAACATGTCCCTTTTCTCACATTATTTTCAGGGGTACCATCATTTCTGTCCAGGCCTGATTCATGAGTTTTATTTTTTTTTAAATTCTGTGGAAGCAGAAAAGCAATGTGTGAATTTCACTTGTTCATTTTAATAGATTTTTTTTATATATATATATATATTGTTACTTTTCTCAGATTCAAGATATACATATTTTTTTTCCTTCCAGGTTACAGCTTTAATCTTGCATTTTATACAGTTTAAGTTTTTTGCGGCCCCTTAAAGTGGAAAAACACAGTGAAGTGACAATCAGACTAAAACAGGTGGAGCATCTGTTCTCAAATATAGTCAATAACTCCTCAAATATAATCAATAACTCCTGATAAGTCAGTAATCACACTACCTGATCCATGCTGTCATGTTTTACTTGGTGAGCTGGATTCTCTAAGCTAAAGGTCAGGTTGAGCAACAAGGACTGAAGCATGTGGATCAGAGAGAACTAGGATAGAAGGTACGACAAACAGAGAAAGAAAGACCAGAAGACACAGAGCCAAGAGCATGGATATACACAGGAACTAAAGAAGCATAGTCATTAGTGATGAGCGAGCACTAAAATACTCCAGTGCTCTGTACTGAAATCGAGCAGGTCGAACGCTCAGCCGGGCTCGACTCCAGATACGGGTATAATATATATATATATAGTATATATAGAAGTCGATGGGAAACGCAAGCATATTTCAGGAAGACCCTAACAGGAGAGCTGGGAGAACAGGAAACTCACTGAAATGGATTTAAACAGTGCTCAAATGGAATGGGAACAGCATGGGGAAGAAAACTGGAAGCATATTATCATCTGGGAAGGTCCATGGTTATTTGGCCCTTCCCAGCCTAAAAATAGCAGCCCGTACCTGTCCCAGAATTGGCGCATCACATTAGATGCACCAGTTGTGGTGCTTTGCTCTATTTTCCTGATTGCACTGATGCTCTGACAATTGGGATATGTTTTGGGGTTTATGTCAGCTGTGTAGTGTCAGCTGGCATCAAATCCCAGAGTTAGTAATGGAGAGGTGTCTATCAGACATCTCCATTACTAACCAAGTGCAACAATTCTGTCTGATATTTTCAGGTTGGGAAGAGCCAAATAACCATGGACCTTCCCAGCCTAATAATATCAGCCCGAGCTGTCTGCTTTACCTTGGCTGATTATCAAAAATAGGGGGAACTCCATGTAAATTTTTTAAAATTATTTATAAAGGGGAAACAAAGCTAAAAACACCAATTAGTGCTACATGAAAGGCACTAAAGGGTGCAAGTGTACAATATACAATGTACTGCAATAGCAATTAAACACTGACTATACAGTATGTCTGCTCTAATCTAAGCTTTGCCTTCCAGATCAACTCTCTCTGAGTGAGCTGCTTCCAGAGGACCGTGTGCCAAGCATTGTGCCCCTGTGTCTCATAAAAGACCCGATGATGCGATGCGGCCGGCTAATCACAGTAATGCCAGTAGCCAACATAGCTATGGTATCACCCTTTATAACAAGCAATCCCAGCATGTTGATTGGCTGTCTAACAACTACGAAACATTCGGGGCGGGTACTCAAGCATGGCACTTGAGCACCTGCGAAACTAGATTAAGTAACGAGAGTACCCGAACACCTTGATGCTTGACACCTTGAGCACACTCAGTCATCACTAATAGTCATTTCAGGATTTGTAGCACACTACAACATACTTGCACGTGTGACGCCCCTGGACTATCAGGTCGTCACAAAGTATTGCACAATCTGCCCTTCTGTGCAACATCTGCCTCCTTCTAGGTTATGGGTCCTCAACTACATGGTGTTGCCTACATCAGCCAATTAAATCCTAGGTACACTCTGCACCACACCCACCAGACACACCAGTGGATGGCCTGAGTGGAACAGGGTCGCCCACTTGGGGGGTTGTTTAGGGGAGGTCAGGTGTGTCCGGAGAGGGAAGAAGTGTGTTGGAAGTGAAGGAGATAGGAGGTCAGGAGCAGGGCTCCTAGGAACTATCTAGGTGGCAGACAGTGGTCTGGGCCTAGAGGAGCTGGACCCCTGGTCGCAGGGGATCGTGGCAAGGGGCACGGAACTGTCGAGGAGGACAGCCGGTGGCCTTGCACCATCACCGGGCTGGGACCTGGGCACAATGGGGTACGTGAACCCTAGGTCAGGGAGTAGCATGGGTACGTGGACCCTAGATTAGGGAGTAGCTTCAGGCAACCTGACAATACCCGAAGAGAACGGAGCCTTCAAGATCCGCTCTCCACCCGCTCCAAAATCGGGATACTAGGGCAACGAGGGGATAGGACTTTCCACTAAAACGGTCCAGAAAATCCCAAGCGTGAACCCTGAGAGCAAGCTCCCACACTTAGCCAGGAGGCAGGTCACGGATCACCAGGCAGCACCATCGGGGACGGGACCCGAACCAGCTTCCCTCAGTGGCAGCGGTGTCTAGAACTTTGGTTTATCCAGTTGTCGGTGTCAGATAAATGGACTGAGTAAGTAAATGATCACCTTCACTCCCCACGGCACTCCCCAAACACCATCACCGAGGCCCGGGGCAATCCGCCTAGCCATGGAGGGTTCTAACACCTGGCTGCCCCATTCCATCACCCCCGGGTACTCCCAACTGCAGCGGTGGTACTCCAAATTGCCACATATCACGGGTGGCGTCACGAACTCTAACACAATCCCCTGTAAATACCCCTGGGTCCGGAGACCCCTCGAGCCACTGCGGATACGGATCCGAGCAGCCCGGCTGCTGACACGAGGGCGGCACACATGCTCTAAGAAGACAGAAGGATGATGGCAGAAACATAGGCAAAAAAAACACGTTTAGCCACAGGCAAAAGGAATAAACAGGCAAAATGGAAATTTGCTTGAAGAACAGATTATACTGTTGCAGCAACGTTGTAGGGTCAACAGCACCAGTATAGTAGAGAAGAGTTTGTTATTTGTTATGCTTAAAGCAAATAAATGGTTATCCACAAGAATGAACTACGAAGCAGGGCTGGCCTGGAACTGATATTCAGCACTGGCATTTTCACAAACACATGCACATATACCAGCTTCTTGTAACTTCTGTAATCTATGTTCTTTAAATATTGAAACTAGAGATCAGCACTATACAATGAAAATGGTGTGCTGCTGACCTGTACAGCTAACAACCATTGAATTATTATATATGACCCATTTAGATGAGCCAGTAATCGTGAAGCAAGTGTTTGTAAGAAGACAATCCTGAGAACATGACATCCTATGTGCGCAGATCAATTGTGTCAGCAATCGTTCTGTGCACATGGAAGTGTGGTATCCCTGTGTAAATAGGCCAGTGAAGGTTTGCCAATTGACTTCTATATAGCTGATTGATGGTTATTTTTACCTATTATAACAACTCTGTGAGCCTACAGCTGCAGTATGCACTGTTCTGCTCTCCTCCTGAAACTCAGCTGCAGCATGCACAGTTCTGCTCTCCACTAAGGGCGGCTTTGCACGTTGCAACATCGCACGTGCGATGTCAGTGGGGTCAAATCGAAAGTGACGCACATCCAGCGTCACTTTCGACAACGTTGTGTGTAAATCCTAGATGATACGATTAACGAGCGCAAAAGCGTCGTTATCGTATCATCGGTGCAGGCTCCGACTTTTTCATAATTACGCTGCTGCAACAGGTACGATGCTGTTCCTCGTTCCTGCGGCAGCACACATTGCTGAGTGTAAAGCCGCAGAAGCGAGGAACATCACCTTACCTGCCGGCGGCTATACGGAAGGAAGGAGGTGGGCGGGATGTTTACATCCTGCTCATCTCCGCCCCTCCGCCGCTATTGGCCGCCTGCCGTGTGACGTCGCTATGACGCCGCACGACCCGCCCCCTTAGGAAGGAGGCGGATCTCCGGCCAGAGTGACGGTCGCAGGACAGGTGAGCGCATGTGAAGCTGGCGTAGCGATAATTTTCGCTACGCCAGCTATCACAAGATATCGTACCTGTGACGGGGCAGGGACTATCGTGTGCGACATCGCAGCATCGGCTTGCGATGCCGCAACGTGCAAAGCCCGCCTAAGACTCAGCTGCAGAGTGCACAGTTCTGCTCTCCTCCTGAGACTTAGCTGCAGCGTGTGTGCCGCCCCTGCAGCGGTCGAACCGCTCGGATCCGGGGTTGCTGTGGCTCGAGGGTTTCCGGACCCAGGTGTTGCGGGCACTCAAATCTAAAGGGGACTATTTACAGGGGATAAGAGTTTGAGACGCCACCCGTGGTTTGCGGTAAGGGGAGTACCTCCGCTGCTGATGGAAGTATCCGGGGGAGATGGAGTGGGGCAGCCAGATGACGTTCCCTCCACGGGTAGGGGAGGCCCCGGGACTCTGGATGGTGAGATGCTGGTGTAGGGGAGTGCAGGGCTGGTTGGAAGCAGGGGGAGGAGCATGTATTCACTCAGGCAGTCTTGGTGATGATGCGACCACAAAGCAGACTCTGACAACAAGGTAAACCAAGTCTCTGGGTGACCCTGCCCTCTTGGGGGAGCCCGTCCGGGTATCCGTCCCCTATAGTACTGCAGGGTGGTCCGGAGCCTGCCTCCGTGCACAAATTAGAAGTGTTCTGGTGGCCCTTTGGCGTAAAGCTGTCCAGGCCCCGCTCCCTACTTGTTGGTAGTGGAGCTGCGCTCTCAAGGGCTCACGCTTGGGATTTCTGTAGGCTGCGTGGGTTGGAAAGCCCTATCACTCTCGTTGCGCCAGTGCCCCTGATCTCTGAGCTTCTTGGGGACAGTCCGTAAAGTCACTATCCTCCTCAGGTTAATTGCCGGGTTGCCTGAAGCTACTCCCCGATATAGGGTCCTGTACCCCGCCGTGCTTTTGGTCCCAGACCGGTTATTAGACTCGAGCTGCTGACCGTCCTCCAAGATCAGGTCTAGGCACCCAGCCTAAATACCCTGCGACCGGGTCTCCGACTCCTCCGGGCCCAGACCACCATCTGCAACCCAACCTGTAACACCCTGGGAGCCACACACTCCCAGCTTCTCACTTCTCGAGAGGTAACACTCTACTTACTTTACTTCCCTCCCACCAGCCTGCCTGACCCCTAGGTGGGCGGCCCTATTCCAGGTAGGCAGCCCACTGGTGTGCCTGACAGGGTGTGATGTAGGGTGTGGTTGGGATTTGGATGTGGATGGAGGCAGTACCATAGGTTGGGAACCCAGAACCATGGGGAGTTGAGCCCTGCACTAAAGAGCAGCAAGTGCAGTACCCTGTTAAGCCCTGACTAGTCCAGGGGCATTCCACGTGCAGTTCTGCTCTCCTCCTAAGACTCAACTGCAGCATGCACAGTTCTGCTCTCCACTAAGACTCAGCTGCAGAGTGCACAGTTCTGCTCTCCTCCTGAGACTCAGCTGCAGCATGCACAGTTCTGCTCTCCTACTGAGACTCAGCTACAGAGTGCACAGTTCTGTTCTTCTCCTGAGACTCAGCTACAGAGTGCACAGTTCTGCTCGTTTTCAATATCATTTAATCATTTCATGGTTTTCATTATTTCACTTCATTTCCATTATAATCTATGTTGTTGTTCATATATTCATGTTTTTTTGCTAACTGTATATGAAAAAAAAAATCAGTCATGGCTGTTTTTTTATCAATGTCACAGAAGAAAATCACCTATACAAGTCTATGGACCTGTGAAAAGGACAGCTCACAGATAGCATTATTGTACTGTATGTGATTAACATTGTAATGTTTAAGAGAAGCTTTGTAATTTACTTATCTTTTACATATGTAAAAATCACTGATGAAATACTGATGGTTGCGAAGATGGCTGCACTATTCTTTCCAGCATTTTTGTCCAATTCTGTGACAAACCCCAATTTGATTGTGTGACCATATCTCATTGTCCTGCACATTTTCACCAAAGCTTAAAGGGAACCTGACAGCTGTTACATGGTGTGTGATCCACTGGTAGTGTCGAGGGCGGGGGACAGACCACAACCGGGGGGGCCGCTCGAGGTGCTCGGATCCGGGCGGTGGCTGTGGCTCAAGTGGCAGCCGGATCCGGGACTCGCGCAGCCGTCCGTCGCCCACGAGTGAAAGGGGGTTATTTACAAGGGAAGAGTCTTAGTGACGCCACCCGTGGGTTGAGGTGAGGGATGGTGACACCGCCGCTGCCTTGGTATAGGGTGCCCGGGGCTGATGGAGCTGGGTAGCAAGGTGGAATCCCCTCCATGGGTAGGGGAGGTGTAGTCCCGGGGCCCAGAAGATGGTGAGGTGATTGCAGGGAGCAGGCAACTCCCAGTTTGTTGTCGTGGTGCTGGATGAGCTGATGCTGATTTAGATGGTCAGTAAACACACACAGTTCGTATTGCAAACCAAGTTGCCAGTGACCGGTAGCCTCCGGCGGTTGCATTCGGGTCCTACACACGAATATACAGCCAGGGGCCCCTTTCTCCTGCACTTTCTGTCTGTCTCTCTCTTGTCTGGGCTAGTCCGCTTGAAACGGCCTCCGGATCGGATCCCCTCTCTCGGCACCGGCGGGCTACAACCCTGCCCTGGTCTGCCTCAGGTTCCCCATGACCGGATCTCCGTCAACTGTGGCTCTCACTGCCACGTAGTCAGCGTAGCTAGACCAGTCGTCCGGTGACCCAGGGCTCCAACCCCGACTACCACCCTCTCCAGGGAGCTCCAACTCCCTCCTGTCAGCTCTCCACTGACTACAGCTCAAACTCAACTCTTCTCAGTCACTTCCTGAGCTCTTCCCCTAGGTTCCTCCCATTGTCCTGGGGGAGGTGACTAGGCCTGATTGGCTGGTGTATACCCGTGTAGGGACTGTGTTGGTGCCAAGGAGGAGAATGGCCTGCACTTAGGTGGATTTTTGCAGGCTCTGTGACAGCTTGGTTTTGCCAGGGCGTCACATTCCCCCTTGGTAGAATAAAGCCCGTCCTCGAGCTGTCCAGCCACTGACGTTTATTTTTCTGCTTCTGCAATTGAAAAGATAACAAGTAAACCATTTCAAAACATTTCATTCCCTGGAGGAAAGGCACATCATTAAATAAAAAACATTTTTAACCTTACGAAACTGTCCTGAGGAAAAGAGGTAGCCGGATTCCACTACCAAGTCCATAGAACAACATTTTACAACCGCTGCCAACGCAGCCTCCTGTGCAGCTGCTTTCTTCTCTTCGGCTCCCAGCCGTGTAACTTCTGTACCATCCTCCACGGAACATGAGGACGTTGCAGTCCTTAAACAATCATCTGGCAACTTTTAACTTGCAAACAATAAAACATTCGGGTAGCTTACTGTTGCTGTGCCTCCCAGTATGGGGCACAGTTCCCATGCTCTTCCTCCTGCTCAGGAGCTGGGATGGCCGGCATCGGCGGTGCGGCCGGGATCACAGGGTCTACCGCTCTTGCGACCGGAGCGGGACATGCTGCTTTTCCGTCATCCTGCACTGCCGCGGGAGCCGCGGCTCCTCCATCACCATCAGGCGCTGACATCTTTCCGGTCTCTCCCCCTTGGTTTTCGACAGCAGTCTCGCGGGACCCACTGTCCTTTGCAACTTCCTGCTCTGGGGATCACCGGGTTCCGCCTGCGTTCCTCGGGGGCAGGGCTTCAGATTTGCGCCCTTTTCGGGAAAGAAAATGGCGAGGTTGTTGTTTTTGGCACCAAATATGGTGGGCAAGATGGCGGCAGTCCAAAAATTTTTATTGTTTCACGGTTTACAGTCCAGAAAAGGCGCACTTCACCCAGGTTATTAGATGGGGTAATAATCCTGTTCGTGATGCCAAATTGTCGCGGGTGGGGGACAACCACAACCGGGGGGGCTGCTCGAGGCGCTCGCATCTGGGCGGTGGCTGTGGCTCGAGTGGCAGCTGGATCCAGGGCTCGCGCAGCCGTCCGTCGCCCATGAGTGAAAAGGGGTTATTTACAAGGGAAGAGTCTTTGTGAGTGACGCCACCCGTAGATTGCAGTGAGGTATGATGACACCGCCGCTGCCTTGGTATGGGGTGCCCGGGGCTGATGGAGCTGGGCAGCAAGGTGGAATCCCCTCCACGGGTAGGGGAGGTGTAGTCCCGAGGCCCAGAGGAGGGTGAGGGATTGCAGGGAGCAGGCAACTCACAGTTTCTTGTCGTGGTGCTCGATGAGCTGATGCTGATTTGGACAGTCAGTAAACACACACAGTTCATATTGTAAACCAAGTTATCAGTGACCGGTAGCCTCTGGCGGTTGCACTCGGGTCCTACACACGGATATACAGCCAGGGCCCCTTTCTCCTGCACTTTCTGTCTGTCTCTCGCTTGTCTAGGCTAGTTCGCTTGAAATGGCCTCCGGACCGGATCCCCTCTCTCGGCACCGGCGGGCTACAACCCTGCCCCGGTGTGTCTAAGGTTCCCCGCGACCGAATCTTTGTCACCTGTGGCACTCACTGCCACGTAGTCAGCGTAGCTTGACCAGTCGTACAGTGGTCCGGGGCTCCAACCCTGACTACCACCCTCTCCCGGGAGCTCCAGCTCCCTCCTGTCAGCTCTCCACTGACTACAGCTCAAACTCAACTCTTATCGGTCCCTTCCTGAGCTCTTCCCCTAGATTCCTCCCATTGTCCTGGGGGGGGGTGACTAAGCCTGATTGGCTGGTTTATACCCGTGTAGGGACTGTGTTGGTGCCAAGGAGGAGAATGGCCTGCACTTTGGTGGATTTGTGCAGGCTCTGTGACAACCTGGTTTTGCCAGGGCGACACAGTAGCATGTATCAGACACTGGTTGTAAGATTTCAGCCTTGTACTTTTGACTTTGCTGCAGTATTTTTGGCGAAAATGATACTTGAAAAGCCAACAGAGACCAAGCTGCATGGAAAACTAGCTAAACGGGTCCAGTCCTGGGGGTTTCTCCCTGCCCGCTGTCCTGGAAGAGACCTGCATGCACATATAAGGAGATCACTGTCAGTCACTGTCAGCAGACTGAGAGACACTGCCGGGGACCCGCCGGTCCGACTAGTCTTCTATGCAACTTGGTACATGACACCTTTGAAAAAATGTTTCTCTTTGAAACACCGCAGCGTCACTAAGTAAAACATACCTGGTTCATATCATACAGCCAGATACATGCTGCCTTTGAATTGAGCAGTGTGTATCAACTATCAGGTTCAGTTTAAAATGAGCTGTGGCCTGTGTGATTGGGTTAAGACGTAGGAACATAGTAAGTAGTAATAATTAATAATAATTTTATTCATTTATATAGCTTTATTAATTCCACAGCGCCTTACATACATTGGCAATACTGTCCCCATTGGGGCTCACAATCTAGAGTCCCTATCTGTATGTCTTTGGAGTGTGGGAGGACACCGGAGTACCCGGAGGAAACCCACGCAAACACGGGGAGAACATACAAACTCCTTGCAGATGGTGTCATTGGTGGGATTTGAACCCAGGACCCCAGCGCTGCAAGACTGCAGTGCTAACCACTGAGCCACCGTGCCGCCCTAGTAAGGATGTCTTAGCAGAGGGAAGAGATAAAAGTTGAAAGTGTGTGTGTGAATGTGTAGCGCCCCACGGGGCCTAAGGGGTTACTCGTCACCGGGCCAGTGGTTTTGTGGGGTTCTGCTGTGACTGGCCTGAACCGGCTTCATGGCCCCGTTGGCTACATGTAAATGACAAACAAACAGGTGCAAGATGTAGAGGGGGATGGAAGGAAGGCGAAGGGTGCCTGGGAAGCGTGTCACCAGTTGCAGCGGTGACTGGGGTCTCGGCCTCCTCCGCTGCCGACACTTCCTGTGACTTTTCTTCCAGGGCAGTGCTGGATGGGAATAGGGGATGCTGTGCAGCGCCACCCATGGTGTGCGGCCAGGGATTAGCCGCCGCTGCGAGATGTTGCGCTACTCTGGGGCTGATGTTAACGCAGCTCAGAAAGTTCAGCTCCCCACAGGTGGAGCGAGCCCAGGGAGGATGAGGACGATGTGGACGGCTGATGGCGCCGAAGCGCGGTGCGGCGGCGGCGCCGGCAATGACAAGGACGACACAGGGGGCTGCGGTTGAACGTTCCATTTACTTCCAATTCTTAAGGTGCCCCGGAGGTGCCGCTCTCCGCCGCCATGAATGGACTCCAGCTGGTCACGGGTGAATCAGAGGCAATCACCGGTGTCTGTGGAAATGTGTGAGACCTTCCTCCTTGCTCTGACACACGGTTCTCGGTAGCCTGAAGCAATTTGGGGACCCCGCTGTCAGTGTTAAGTGTCCCGTCCTGTATGCAGGTGACGCGGGTCCTCGCCGTGGGGTACGACCGTAGCCCTGACCCCGGATCCTATATGTCACTGTGCTCCAGGAAAGTGGGTAGTGGACGATGGGACATGAAATCCCCATCTCCTGCAGATTTGTTGGAGTCCATGAAGGTGTCCTCAATCAAGGGTCCTGCACCCCGACTTGCACTGGCACTGTGGGAATGGTTAGGCTCGACCTCAGCTACCATCTCCTCTTGTCCCAATATCTCCACCGGCTGCCTGTGTCTCTCGAGCTCTTTCAGTCTCATTCCTGCAGACTCAGTACGGTGTTGTGGCCCCTGGCCCTGGGACTATCTCCACCTATCTCCCGTCCCAAGGCCAGCTTGTTAAACGCTGCTCCCTCAAGGCTGTCTGCTCTGTTCTCCATCTTGGGCTGTTCTCTGACTAAAAGTGAAGCTGCTTGTCTTGCTACTCTTTGAGAGTGGCCCCCACCTCAGGAATGACTCAGCAGTGCTGAGGGGTTTCCCCAGCCTGGTTTCCTGTGTGTGGTGACAGGATCACTATCTGGGTGTTTTATGTAAGTTATCAGGCTCAGGATTTAGTGTAAGGGGTGCTTCACACACAGCGAGCTCGCTGCCGAGATCGCTGCTGAGTCACGCTTTTTGTGACGCAGCAGTGACCTCATTAGCGATCTCGCTGTGTGTGACAATGAGCAGCGATCTGGCCCCTGCTGCGAGATCGCTGCTCGTTACACACAGCCCTGGTTCGTTTTCTTCAAAGCCGCTCTCCCGCTGTGACACACAGATCACTGTGTGTGACAGCGAGAGAGAGCGACAAATGAAGCGAGCAGGGAGCAGGAGCCGGCGTCTGACAGCTGAGGTAAGCTGTATCCAAGATAAACATCGGGTAACCAAGGTGGTTACCCGATATTTACCTTAGTTACGAGCCTCTGCAGCTCTCACGCTGCCTGTGCTGCCGGCTCCGGCTCTCTGCACATGTAGCTGCTGTACACATCGGGTTAATTAACCCGATGTGTACAGCAGCTAGGAGAGCAAGGAGCCAGCGCTAAGCAGTGTGCGCGGCTCCCTGCTCTCTGAACATGTAGCTGCTGTACACATCGGGTTAATTAACCCGATGTGTACTGTAGCTATGGTAGGAGAGCAAGGAGCCAGCGCTCAGTGTGCGCGGCTCCCTGCTCCCTGCACACACAGCTGTGCGCTGGTAACTAATGTAAACATCGGGTAACCATACCCGATGTTTACCTTAGTTACCAGTCTCCGCAGCTTCCAGACGGCAGCTCCGTGCAAGCGCAGCGTCGCTTGCACGTCGCTGCTGGCTGGGGGCTGTTCACTGGTCGCTGGTGAGATCTGCCTGTTTGACAGCTCACCAGCGACCATGTAGCGATGCAGCAGCGATCCTGACCAGGTCAGATCGCTGGTCGGATCGCTGCTGCATCGCTAAGTGTGAAGGTACCCTAAGGGAAACAAACCAGTGATTAACCTCTTCTCACCCGGGAGACAATTACAATCTTAAAACAGATGCAATACTCTGTGGCGACTGAAGGCTCAGGGCACCACACATGTATAACACACACTCTCAGCTCTGCTGCCCCAATATACCGTGCCACTGTCTGCTTGTTATAGATGACATGAAGTACTGTGGAGTCCACCATTACCACACTACTTTGCATAGATTACACCAGGGGTGAGCAATTCATTTTTCCATAACAGTCATGAAACATGGTGACTGTTGTGGAGGCCGAACCAATAGGCTGAAATTAATTCTGTTCAATATTAATATTAACACAGTAATTATAATGTTACATTAATATTAACTGTGTCTCTTAATATTGAGCAGAGTTAAGTATGCTGACAACCCCCCACAGCATGAACCCCCAAAAAACTCCCTATATACAGGATGAGCCCTCACATAGCCTCCTTTATGCCATTTGAGCCCACATATACCCCCTGTATACAGTCTGAGCCCTACACATCCCTCTACATACAGTATGAGCCCCCATATAGCCCATATATGCTGTGTGAGCTCCCCACATAGCCTGTGCATATACATGATGAGTCCTCACATAGCTTCGCTATATACAGAATGAGCCCACACACAGCCCCTATATACAGTATGAGCTATAAAGACTATATACATTTCATCCCTCACATAGTCCCTTATTCACAGTACAAGCCCCACAAAGCCTCCTATATACATTATGAACTCCAAATAGTCTCCTATATACATTATAAGCCACAAATAGCCCCTATTTACAGTATGAGCCCCCACATAGCCTCCTAAACACATTGTTTTTCATATTTTCCCAGGGGGCCTTGTTCTAGTGTCACTGCATTGAGAAACACGTGATGGTGTCTCCACGGTGTTGGATGTTGATCTCCCCGAGGTCAACCATCCTTATCTATGTAGTCTTCTACTAGGCATTGCTCCCACTAGCCAGTTTCGTACTCAACACTGATGAGGGGCAAATACCCCGAAACAGCTGTCTGTGGATGGATATCATGTTTGGCATAGGCGGTCTCCTTGACTGGAGGCTGCTCTTCCCGTGGTTGTTCCTTCTCGGTGAAAGACCTGGCTAGTTTCCTGCCAGCGTTGAGAAACATGTGATGGTGTCTCTGCGGCATTCTTGTTTTGCATATTTTCCCAGGGGGCCTTGTTCTAGTGTCACTGCGTTGAGAAACACGTGATGGTGTCTCCGCTGTGTTGGATGTTGATCTCCCCAAGGTCAACCATCCTTACCTATGCAAAAAATAAAAGGAACACTAAAATACCACATCCTAGATCTCAATGAATGAAATATTCCAATTGCACATCTTTATTCATTACATATTGGAATGCGTTGAGAACAACAAAACATAAAAATGATCAATGTAAGTCAAATCTAATATCCCATGGAGGTCTGGATTTGGAATAATACTCAAAATAAAAGTGAAAAATCAAATTACAGGCTGATCCAACTTCAGTGGAAATGCCATAAGACAAGGAACAGAGGCACAGTAGTGTGTGTGGCCTCCACGTGTCTGTATGACCTCCCTACTAGGGATGGGCGAACCCAAACTGTAAAGTTCAGTGTCCGTACCGAACACATGGTGTTCGTGCATACGACCCCGAACATGAGCTTTCTGGGACGTTCGTGTTACAGTTTGTGTAACCGTTCGGGTCCAGGAGCTGTTAAAAAAAGCACGTTATTAAAAAAACATTATGATCATACTTACAGGTCCCACGATGTCCTGCAGACTCTGCCTCAAAGCGCTTCTGCTAACATGTCCGTCCGATCATTGCTGTTCCCCCGGTAAGCACCTCTGGCTAAAAGGACCTGCCGTGACCATGACATCATACCCATGTGACCAGTCATGTGTGAATGTTGTATTACCTCATTGACTTCAGACTGGTCACATGAGTATGACGTCATCACAGGTCCTGGTGCGCCGTGATGCGAGTGTCAATCTCCCGACGGCAGCGGGTCAGCTGCATGTACAGTATTTCCACAGCTGATGCGCTGCTGTCGGGAGAGTGGGGTGATGCACTGCGAGACGCAAGTGCAATCATCCCCTCACTGTCAGCCTCTGCTTCATCGCTCTGCCCAGAACGATGTAGCAGACCTGACATTGCTCTCTGTGCTTCTCACTGTGTATAGACTGTGTCTGTGCACAGTGATGAAGCTGACATTGCTTTCCCTGTGGATTACGTCGGACTAAGGATTTTTTTTATAATAAAGGTGGAGTCTCTAAATGTTTTTGTTTTATTTCTAATAAAAAAAGTTCTCTGTGTTGTGGTTTTTTTTACTGTTTCCTAGAAATTCATGGTGGCCTGGTCTAATTTGGTGTGACACCATGAATTTTGGGCTTAATACCATCTGAAAATACAAAGCTAGTAATAACCCCTTTATTACCCAGTGAGCCACCACCATCACGGCCGTTGGACGAGTCGGGTAAAGCACCTGAAAATAGCGCTAAGAAACAATGCGCCATTTACACGGGCGGCTGCGGGCTGCCGAGAATCCCAGCCCCCAGCTGCCTGGCTTTACCTGACTGACGATCAAAATACAGTGGGAGCCCACGCATTTTTTTATTTAATTCTTTTTTTAAATAAAAAAATTAATGGGCTTCCCTGTATTTTGATTGCCAGCCGAGGTAACGCCAGGCAGATGGGGGTAGCAACCCGTAGCCGTCTGCTTTATCTGCGCTTAGAATAAAAAATACTGCGGAGCGCTACGTCATTTTTTTTTAATGATTTATTTATTTTTACAGTACTGTTGGCCAAAAAAACTAAAAAAAAAATGACGTGTGCTTCGCCATATTTTTGTATGCTAGCCAGGTACAGCAGGCAGATACGACTGCCCCCATCCCCCAGCTGCCTATTTGTACCCGGCTGGGAACTAAAAATATAGGGAAGCCCTTTTTTAATTATTTCATGAATTTCATGAAATAATTAAAAAAACCCCGACATGGGCTTCGCCCCATTTTTGTTTCCAGCTAGCTACAACTAGGCAGCTGGGGATTGGAATCCGCAGCACAGGTTGGCACAAGCTTTCTGGCCCCCCCGCTGCAAATTGCAGTCCGCAGCCACCCAAGACAATGTCGCTTTCATAGAAGCTCCATTTTCTGGCGCTGTATCCAACTCTTCCAGTGGCCCTGGTGACGGGTGGCACGCTGGGTAATAAGGGGTTAATACTAGCTTTGTTTTACTAGCTAGTATTAAGCCAGAGATTCCTAATGTCAGGCAAGTTTGACCCGGCCATTAAGAATCTCCAATAAAGGGTTAAAAAAAAAGACACCACACAGAGAAAAAATACTTTAATAGAAATAAATACACAGACACACTTAGAGACTCCATGTTTATTACTCCCTCTCACCCCTCCACGATCCTGGTCTTCTGTCTTCTTTCTCCTTCAAACCATGCAGCTCTGTTACATCAGACAGCACTGCATGGGAGGAAGAACACTTCTGCTTCCCGTTCAGTCTAATCACTCAGTGAGTGAGCAGAGGCTGCGGGTTGGTAAGCGGTGACGTCACCGCTGCCACTGTTGCAATAGTAACCTGACAGGTGGGTTACTATAGCAACGGTGATCTCCAATCACCTGATTCCCGACGCCGCTATTCACCGACTGTGGCAGCCAGTTCTTGCATGTGGGCTGACTCTGTAAAGAGCGCCGACATGCAGGGACGGGGAGCCGACCATGTGCCCGAGCATCTCGCCAGTACACGGCACTCGCCGAGTATACTGAGTACGGAGATGCTCGGGCGAGCACTGCATACTGGTGAGATGCACTGATAGGGTCTAGCATGATGTCATAGCCATGTGACCAGTCTGTAGCCAATGAGATAATACACACGTGACTGGTCACATGCTATGACATCACGGAAGGTCCTATCATCAGTGCTGGTTACGGAAAGAGAAGCGGCGGGAGACAGAGTCTGCAAGACACGTCGTGGGACCTGTAAGTATAATGACAATGTTTATTATTAACTATATTCTTTATTTTACATCCCCCTGCCCCATCACATAACTGTAAAGTCCAAGTTCGGTGTTCGGATGCAAGTTTGCGTTATGGCAGAACCCAAACGCGAACTTTACAAAACGTTCGGGCGAGTCTCCCGAACATTGAACATCGGGGGGTTCGCCCATCCCTACTCCTTACAACACCTGGGTATGCTCCTGATGAGGCAGCGAATGTTCTCCTGATGGATCTCTTCCCAGACCTGGATTAAAGCATCAGTCAACTCCTGGACAATCTGTGGTGCAACGTGGCATTGGTGGATGGAACGAGACATGATGTCCCAGATGTGCTCAATTGGATTCAAGTCTGGGGACTGGGCAGACCACTCCATAGCTTTAATGCCTTTATCATGCAGATTGCTGGCACACATGAGGCCTAGCATTGTCATACATCAGAAGGAACCCAGGGCCCACAGCACCTTCATATTGTCCTACAATGGGTCTGCGGATTTTATCCCGGTACCTAATGGCAGTCAGCGTACCTTTGGTTAGCTCATGGAGGGCTTAATTGCTCAGGTGCAACTCCTTGTTGTGAGGTCTGTTGGATAGGTGTCTTGGTTTTAATTGTTTTTATTGATGTTTTGCACAATTCAATAAACTTTGTCATATTTTAAGATATTTCCTGTGAGTAGAGTGCTTTTTACCTATCCTGTTCTTCTTTTGTTACATTGTTTTGGTAGGTCTTGCACCTTCACTCTTTGTTGTTATTTTCTATTTCATTCTATGTAGCTGTGCAGCCCTATCCCCCTTGTTTCTACACATACCATTACTGACCCACTTCCAAACCGGTCAGGTTGGTGGATGTAGGCAGCAGAACGTTCCTCACAGTGTCTCCAGAGTCTGTATGTGCTCAGTTTGAACCTGCGCTTATCCATGAAGAGCAGAAGGCACCAATGTTGGATCTGCCAATCTTGGTGTTCTCTAGCAAATGCAAATCGTCCTGCAGTGTTGAACTGTAAGCACAACACACAATTGTGGACATCGGGCTCTCATACCACCCTCACAAAGTCTGTTTTTGTCAGTTTGAGCAGACACATAGATATTAGTGGCCTGCTGGAGGTCATTTTGCAGGGCTCTGACACTGCTCCTCCTCTTCACTGCTGAATGCTGCATGCACAAGCATTGAAAGATTACATCCTCACACTAACCAGTGCCAGTGTGAGGACATACTTTGTGGGCAGAGATAGAGTGCAATGTACTCCCGTCAGCACAAATAAGAGAAGTGACAGCCCAAGTATCAGAGCTGTATATATCGCAGTGATGTTTATACCCCCAGTGATGTTTATGCCCCCAATGATGTCTATGCTTCCTAGGCTTCCCAGTGATTTTTATTCCCTCCAGAAATGTCTATGCCCCAGTGATGTCTATGCCTCCCTGTGATATCAATGCCTTCAGTGATGTGTATGCCTTCAGTGATGTTTATGCCCCAGTGATGGCTATGCCTTCCAGTCCTCCTTAGTGACGTATATGCCTCCCAGTCCTCCCCCGAGTGATGTCTATTCCCCCAGCCTTCACTGTGATGTATTTGCCCCTGGACCTCCTGTGATGTATTTACTCTAACCCCCAGGACTTCCTGTAATGTATTTGCCCCCAGAGCCTACTGTGATGTATATACACCAGTCCCAGCATCTCCTGTGTGATGTATGTATAGCCCTCTCAGTGTTTCCTAATGTTATATATATATACAGCAGTTTCTCTGCTATGTGATGTATATACAGCACTACCAACATCTCCTATGTGATGTATGTACAGTAAATCCAGCATCACCTAAGTGATGTATGTACAGCAGTTTCATGTCTCCTTGTCACGATGACTTTGGGATAGCAGAGAACCGGGGCTCCTAAGCTGTCTGTCCTTCAGGCTAGGGGGCCCTATGATATACCTAATCTCAGGGTTACTACTAATGGTAGAGAGGCCTGAATGTCATTCCTGGCCCTGCTCCTGACCAGTCCTGATCTAATTCTCCCTCCCCCTTCCCCATGGAGGGACATGACAGGAGTGTGTTGAAACTACAGAAAAAGACAGACAAGGGTAAAAACAACACTCTGTCACACAACACACCCACAGAATAAGACAATAAGAAATTCAGGAGGAAAATAAGAGCAGCAAAGAAGTAAATAAACAACAGTGGTACACTTTATAACCGCACTAAGCAAAAAGCATCCCTAAACACAACTTTCATCAGAGAGAGTCTGGGACACCACACTTCACAGACCAACACAGAATAAACAATTACTGTCATGGGTAAAACTATTCCAAGAGTATAAATGGGGGGGGGTCAGATGTGATATGTCTCCCCACAATATGTGATTAAAGGAACAAGCAGACTAGCAAAGATTAAGTCTTGCTAGCCTTCCTATGAATCACAATACAGCAGGTTGACACCCAAGTCTGCCTGTATTGATCTGAGATACCAGAGAGACCATAGGGCAGAGTGTCAGAATGTGCAATCTGAACAGAGTCCAAGTTTGTGCAAAAGTCCGTGTGACACTCCTATGTGATGTATATACAGCAGTCTCAGTGTCTCCTATATGATGTATGTATAGCAGTCTCAATGTTTCCTATGTAATGTATATACAGCAGCTTCAGTGTCTCCTATGTGATGTGTATACAGCAGTTCCACTGTCTTCTATATGAAATATGTACAGCAAATCCAGAGTCTCCTGTTGTGAATGTCATCCGAGTGGGTGCTGGTGTGGAGCTCCCTCTGGTGACCAGGAATGGTATTAAAGCTGAGTCTAAATCTGTGACTAAAACAGGTGTTGGAATTAATTAGGAATCCAGGAAGTCCTATTGCAAACCAGCCTGGTTTACATAGGTGAGCAGCTTCTGCCTGGCTGCTGCCGGTGATAAATGTTTGCTTCTGCCACTGAAGATAGCTTGGAGTTTGTCCTTCAGTTTCCTCCATTTATCCTGCGCCAGAATTCACTCCAGATAAGTCTGCTGGTTTTCTTTGTTTAATTGCTGGTTTTGCACCTACGGGTGTTTGTGTTTTTTTTCCATTTTGCTCTGTGTTTGTTTTCTTGCATGTGAGGATCTGGCTCTCTGCTATTTTTGAGAGGGCAGTTCCTTCTGCAAGAAGGGGAGTTTCTCCCTCTTCTGTTTTTGATTATTTGCACTTTTGAATATTATTTGTTCTGTGATTTTGTTCCTTCCTATTATATCTGCAGTTCTGTTTAACCCCTTATGACCGCGGGCAGTAAAATTATGTCCTAAATGTCATAATGTTACTGCCCGCGGTCCTCCGGCGGCAGCATGCCGCGATCGGCACACATCTCAGCTGATTTTCACAGTTGAGATGTGTGCCTGCTAGGCACGAGCAGAATCGTTATCTGCTCGTGCCGATTAACCCCTTATATGGCGCTGTCAATATGTGACATCGCCATTATAAGCGCGATCACGGTAAAGTTTTACTTACCGCCCGATACCGAAAGTCACGTGACGCGATCACGTGACTTCCAATAGTTGTCATGGTAGCACAGGGTAATGTGATGACTCTTGTACTACACCTGACTTGCTTTCACTTTCGCTGTGCCCGGGGCACAGCAAAAGAGAAAGAGAGCGTATCTGCTGTTTACAGCCTTGTAGCTGTGATCAGCAGATACTGCAGAGCGATCGGAATGCTGATCGCAATAGCCCCCTAGGGGGACTAGTAAAATAAAAAACAAAGTTAAAAAAAAAGTTTTAAAAAATAAAAAAAAAACAAAAAACCTAAAAGTTCAAATCACCCCCAATTCGCCCCATTGAAAATTAAAGGGTTAAAAAAATAAAAAATAAACACATATTTGGTACCGCCGCGTTCAGAAACGCCCGATCTATCAAAATATAAAATCAATTAATCTGATCAGTATACGGCGTAGCGGCAAAAAAAATCCAAACGCCAAAATGATGTTTTTTTGTCGCCACAACATTTGCGCAAAATGCAATAAGAGGCGATCAAAACGTAGCATCTGCGCAAAAATGGTACCGTTAAAAACGTCAGCTCGAGACGCAAAAAATAAGCCGTCACTGAGCCATAGATCCCGAAAAATGAGAACGCTACGGGTCACGGAATATGGTGTAAAATGTGTGCCACTTTTTTCGGACAAACTTCCTATTTTTTTTTAACCCCTTATATAAAAGTAAACCTATACATGTTTGGTGTCTACGAACTCGCACTGACCTGAGGCATCACACCCACACATCAGTTTTACCATATAGTGAACACAGTGAATAAAATATCTCAAAAACCATAGTGCTATCACACTTTTTTTGCAATTTTTCTGCATTTGGAAATTTTTGCCGTTTTCCAGTACACTATATGGTAAAACTGATGGTTTCATTTAAAAGTACAGTTTGATCCGCAAAAAATGAGCCCTCACATGACCATATTGACTAAAAAATAAAAAAGTTACGTCTCTCAGAAAAAGAATGGCGAAAAAAAAAAACGGAAAGCGAAAAATCGGCCGGTCGTGAAGGGGTTAGAGTGTCTGGCACAAGAGTACCTGATATACTGAGGGAGAGACCGTGTGGTCTTAGGCCTTTTTTCTATCAGGAGTTTGGTATTTTTTGCAGGGTTTTTTGCTGGCCGCAGTCAGTTATCTTTCCTGTTCTGTTGTATCTAGTAAGTCGAGCCTCACCTTTGTTAATCTACTTTCTATCTGTGTATTGTGTTTTCTTATATCACCGTTGTTACATGTTGAGGGCTTGCTATTACTTTGGGGACTGCTCCAAGGCAAGTTAGGATTCCTCATTTCTATCTTTGAGGTGTAGCAAGTTTCTCTGGCAGTGACGAGGTGTCTAGGAGTGTTAGGAACATCCCACTGCTACTGTTGTCCGATATATAGGGGATTGCGGTCAGCTTAGTTTCTAACCACTCTTGTAGTTTTTGTTTTTTCCTGGTTAATGAGATTTTTTGTGATCGTCCACGGTTACCAGTTCATAACAGTCTCCTATGTGATGTATGCACAGCAGTCTCAGTGTCACCTATGTGATGTGTATACAGCAGACCCAGCATCTCCTATGTGATGTATGTGCAGCAGTCTTAGTGTCTCTTATGTGATGTATGTACAGCAGTCCCAGAATTAATGTGATGTACAGTGGGGAAAATAAGTATATGATACACTGACAATTTTGCAAGTTTTCCTACCTACAAAAAAATGGAGCGGTACACTTCAACTGTGACAGACAGAACAAAAAAATTCAGAAAATCAAATTGTATGATTTTTAAATAATGAATTTGCATTTTATTGCATGAAATAAGTATTTGATTATCTACCAGCCAGCAAGAATTCTGGCTCTCACAGACATGTTATTTTTTCTTTAAGCAGCCCTCCTACTCTGCATTCATAAGCTTAATTAATTGCACTTATTTGAGCTTGTTACCTGTATAAAAGACACATGTCCAAACACTCAATCAATCCCACTGTAACCTCTCCACCATGGCCAAGACCAAAGAGCTGTCAAAGGGCACTAAGGACAAAATTGTAGCCCTGCACAAGTGTTGTGAATGTCATCCGAGTAGGTGCTGGTGTAGAGCTCCCTCTGGTGGCCAGGAATGGTAATGAAGCTGAGTTTGAATCTGTGATTCAGACAGGTCATGGAATTAAGTGGCAGTCCAGGAATCATATTGCAGATCAGTCAAGTTTATTTAGGAGAGCATTTTGTGCCTGGTGGTTACCAGTGATAAATGTTCCTGTCTGTTTCTGAAGACGGCTGGGAGTTTTCCCTTCTGCTTTTTCCCATTTATTTGGTGCTTGAATCTACTCCAAATAAGTTTACTGTTTCTGTGCTTAATTGATGGATTTGCACTTAAGAGTGTTTCTGCATATTCCATTTGGTTCTGTGTTTGATTTCTTGTATGTGAGGATCTGTCTTTCTGTTTTTTGTGAACAGGGCAGGTCCTCCAGCAAGAAAGGGAGGTTGCTCTCTGTTCATGTTTTGATTATTTGCACTTTAGAATATTATTTGTTCTGTGATTTTGTTTCTTCCCATTATATCTGCAGTTCTGTTTAAAGTGTCTAGCACAAGAGTACCTGATATAGTGGAGGAGAGTCCGTGTGATATTTTTTATTATCAGGAGATTGGTATTTTTTGCAGGGTTTTTTTTGCTGGTCGCAATCAGCCATCTGTCCTGTCCTGTTCTATGTAGTAAGTTGGGCCTCACCTTTGCTAATCTATATTTTCTATTTGTGTATTGTGCTTTCTTACATTACCGTTGTTGCATTTTGGGGCTTGCTATTTCTTAGGGGACTGCTCCGAGGCAAGTTAGGATTCCTCATTTCTATCTTTGAGGTGTAGCAAGTTTCTCGGGCAGTGACGAGTTGTCTAGATGTGTTAGGAATATCCCACTGCTACTTCTAGTGTTGTCTGATAGATAGAGATTGTGGTCAGCTCAGTTTCCAACTACTCTTGTGGTTTTGTTTTTTCCTTATTAATGGGATTTTTGATGATCGTCCATGTTACCAGATCATAACACACAAGGCTGGGATGGACTACAGGAGAATATTCAAGCAGCTTGGTGAGAAGGAAGGCAACAACTGTTGGCGCAATTATTCGAAAATGGAAGAAACCCAAGATGACTGTCAATCTTACTCAGTCTGGGACTCCATGCAAGATCTTGCTTAGTGAGGTAAGGATGATTCTGAAAAATGTCAGGAATCAGCCCAGACCTACATGAGAAGACCTGTAAAATGACTTGAAGAGAGCTGTGACCACAGTCTCCAAGATTACCATTAGTAATGCACTACGCCATCATAAATGAAAATCCTGCAGGGCACAGAAGGCTCTCCTACTCACGTCAGCACATGTTCAGGCCCATTTGAGCTTCACCAATGACCATCTGGATGATCCAGAAGAGGCATGGGAGAAGGTCACATGGTCAGATGAGACCAAAATAGAACTTTTGGTATCAACTCCACTTTTCATGTTTGGAGGAAGAAAAAGGATGACAACAACCCCAAGAACACTGTTCCAAATGTGAAGCATGGTGATGGAAACATCATACTTTGGTAATGCTTTTCTGCAAAGGATGTCATCCATCCTCTCTTATTGAAGAGAGGATGGATGACAATGTATGGCAAGATTTTGGCCAACAACCACCCTCCCTCAGTAAAAGTATTGAAGATGGGTTGTGACTGGGTCTTCCAGCATGACAATGACCAGAAACACACAGCCAAGGCAACTTGAAATAGCGCCGTAAGAAGCATTTCAAGGTCCTGGACTAGCCTAGCCAGCCAGACCTGAACTCGATAAAAAAAAAATCTTTAGTGGAAGCTTAACCCCAATGTTTCCGAGCGACAGCGCTGAAACCTGAAAGATTGGAAAAAGAGCTGTATGGAGGAGTGGGCTAAAATCCCTGCTGCAGTATGAGCAAATTTGTTAAAGAACTAAAGAAAACATCTAACTTCTGTAATTGCAAACAAAGGATTCTGTACCAAATATTAAGTTCTGTTTTTCTATTGTATCAAATATTTATTTCATGCAATAAAATGCAAATTAATTCACAGGTCTGCGACTAAAAAGCTGTTTGATTATTTTCATCTAATTTCCATGTATTTTGGTGTGCTGAAAATGAAATAAATATTGAAAAAATCCTGGAAGGCCGGATTTGCCACAAAATGCAAAATTCTCTTCAAATTTAGTAAATTTTTCATATTTTTTTTTTTAGGGTTTTGAAAGTCAAAATTACTATTAATTAATTCACATCAATGCATTGAAGATATATAATGCCAAAAAAATATAACTTTCAGAGAAAAGAACTTTCAGAGTGAGCTAATGAAACCAGCATCAAAATTTTGCAAGCTGAATGAGCGGGCTCTGACATGCCTGGGCTTGTTTCAATTGTTTTATCTTCGTTCTCGCCTGTTCACACTTTTTAATCTCAGTTCGTGTTAGCTCTTCATATTCAACCGTGTTTCCCAAAATTAGCATTATGGCTCAGCGGAAGTGTATTAATTCGCCTGACAGTTTCTGTTACATTTGTGGTGAATATACAGTGTTGAAGCAACAGCTGAATATTACAGACTTTGAACCGAAATTGGTTCAAGGGTAAGAAAAAAGCTTTCAGTTATGGGATTCCTATGGTATGGCGAGAGCAAAAGAACCATAGTGACGATTGTTACTTTTGTTCATGCGATGTGAAAAGGTATAATTCAAAATGGAAGCATTCCATTTCATTCCCCAATATTCACTCAGCAATTCGTCTCATCCCCCATGGCACAGATATACCAGTACCCAAGGCCCCTGCTACCTTGGCAGAGATAACTATGTCCGATGAAGGTGGAGTCATACCTGAACCAGATGAATCAAGTTCTGACTTTGAAGATGATACAAGACCAAAATTGTTTTCCCAGGAGGAGATGAATGATTTGGTAAGAGACTTAAATCTTCCCAAAGATGCCGCTGAGTTACTCGGCTCTAGGCTCAAAAGCAAGAATTTATTGTTGCCATGAGTGTCTTTTTCATGTTTCAGACATCGTGAAGACGAGTTCGTTCCTTACTTTGCCCAGGAAGATAAGTTGGTTTATTGCATCGATGTCAAAGGTTTGATGGGTCAATTCAAAATCCAATATGATTCAGCGCAATGGTGTCTTTTTATAGATTCTTCAAAAAGAAGTCTCAAAGCAGTTTTACTCCACAACGGCGGTTTTTATGCTTCCATCCCTGTAGGTCATTCCGTACACCTCAAGGAAACCTACGAGAACTTGGAATTGGTTCTTCGTAAACTTAAATATGAAGACCACAGTTGGCAAGTGTGCGGGATTTGAAAGTCTTGTGCATGCTGCTCGGGCAACAAGCTGGGTATACCAAATATCCTTGTTTTCTGTGTCTATGGGACAGTCGAGACCGACAAAATCACTGGACCAAGAAGAATTGGCAGCCGAGGGTGCTCACAGTTGGTGAAAAAAATGTCCTCCGAGAAAATTTGGTTCCTCACCATAAAGTTCTTCTACCAACTCTCCACATCAACTTGGGATTGATGAAGTAATTCGTAAAATCACTTCCAAAAGATGGATAATGCTTCAAATACTTGGTCGCCAAGTTTCCAGGCCTCTCGGAGGCAAAATTGAAGGAAGGTGTGTTCGTCGGACCAGACATTAGAAGGCTTATAGCTAATCAAGAGTTTATCAATACCATGACGCATCCTCAAAAAGAAGGGTGGATTGCATTTAAAGAGGTCGTAGAGAAATTTTTAGGCAATAACAAAGACCCTGACTACAAACAAATCGTCGGACGAATGGTGAAAGCATTTCAAGCTTTAGGTAGCCTGATGAGTTTGAAAGTGCATTTCCTCCATTCCCACCTTGATAACTTTCCTGAAAATTTGGGAGCTGTGAGTGAAGAGCAAGGTGAACGATTTCACCAGGACATTAAAGAGATGGAAAGGAGATACCAGGGAAGATGAAGCATTACAATGATGGCAGACTACTGTTGGACGCTTCAGAGAGACATTACAGATGCTACTCACAAGTGTAAATGTACCAAGAGAAGCCTCGCAGGGAAGAAGAATTGATTTTAGTGTGTGTTAGTGAGCTCATTGCATGATTTTCATGAAACATTTTAATAAAAAATTAATTTTAGGAGTCGATTTTCATTTATTTTAAGGTATTGTCTTATTTAACATAGTTACTTAAATTAAGAAACAACAAAGAGCCAGCACCAATGTGCACTAAGGCATCAAATATTCCAAACTGCATTACAAAAACTTTTCCTTTTTTCCTTGAGATCTTTGGCAAAAAATTGCAACTTCTTGAGCTGCTTCGCCACGTCACGGCAAATCTCATTTGAAGCAGTCCTACACTAAAATATTTTTATAAAATGTGCCATGCGGCCTCACATATAAATAGCAGAACTGCTCTCAGCAGCACTCACCTGGTCTATTGCAGTCCCGTACCCATGACTGAGTCATGGCTGTGGGCGGGACAGGTCCAAGCAAATGCTGCATGAAGTATATATATAGCCTGTGGACAAAGCCTGATGACCCAATGTGAACAGTCACCAAACGCCAAAATCTATACAGATGGAATACATCCCAAATTGGGGTGCATAGCAAGGTGGAGGTCAACCACCGACCAATTCAACAAAGAAACAACAAAGAGCCAGCACCAATGTGCACTAAGGCATCAAATATTCCAAACTGCATTACAAAAACTTTTCCTTTTTTCCTTGAGATCTACAATGATGGCAGACTACTGTTGGACGCTTCAGAGAGACATTACAGATGCTACTCACAAGTGTAAATGTACCAAGAGAAGCCTCGCAGGGAAGAAGAATTGATTTTAGTGTGTGTTAGTGAGCTCATTGCATGATTTTCATGAAACATTTTAATAAAAAATTAATTTTAGGAGTCGATTTTCATTTATTTTAAGGTATTGTCTTATTTAACATAGTTACTTAAATTGTCAGAAAACAAGATGTCCTATGACAAAACGGAGGTCATTTTCGGATTCAGTGCACTCAAATACATAAAGATTACGTGGAATAACCAAAACAGCTCTCTAAAAAAATTTTTTTGCAGACCTGTGATTTAAAAATGATACAATGAAATATTTTGGATTTTTTTTATTCTGTCTGTTACAGTTGAAGTGTGCCTAAGATAAAAATTACAGACCTCTCAATACTTATTTTCTCTCATATATATACTGTGCAAAACTTATTATCACAAAAAGTTGACTGCGCTCCAGGCCGACACAAACCTGAAAAAGCAGTTGTGAGAAGCAACATGATCAATTTCACCTAACATCGCAGCCACATCAAAAGAATCAGCACCAGCCACCACTGTAGTGTTGAGTTAATTGATTGTTTGACCAAATATAGCAGGGTCATTTTCAAGTTGATAATTTTGTGCGCCCCCCGAATGATGGTAGAAATTTCCAAATGTCCCTTGACAAAAAAAAAAAGGTTACCCACCCCTACTTTAACAGACATGGCTGGCCATAGTGCATTGCCTTATCTGCTAGGAAGTGATGAGGCTGGGCTGGCACACAAGCAGAATTAAAGGCGAAGTGCCGGGCTGTCCGCGTCACTGCTATTACACAACGCCGCATAGTGCATTGAGCATGGCCATGTCTGCTAATGTGCCGGCCATCAAGCAGAACATGCCCTGTACAGCTACATGCCTGGGTTTAGCTGAGTGTGGCACAAACCGGAGGGAGGTGAGAGAGGCTTGTTGCCAGCTTCCCCATATTAAAAATATCTGTAATGTCTGTGTGTGAATGAAAGATGTGTAAATCTATGTATGTCAGTGTTTATGACTGTGTATATGTGACCCATAGAAGCTGTATTGTGATATAGAATCAGCTAGCAACTAGCGGGATTACTAATGTGAAAAGGAGACAGGAAGTAGTTGTGGAGCTCCAGAGAATGCTGGGAAAAGGGGAGTGGTGTCCATGACAACCAGGAAAAAAACATCTGTGAGAGAGATTTGAGGGAACAGACCAGTGGGTTAGATCAGTGTTTTTCTTGAGAAACAGTCGATATAAATAAGGAGGCTCAGGATAGACAAGATTCTGTGTTATCTCAAGAGAGGAGTAGAGGGACAGCACGGACTATTTTCTTCCTACCACAGCTCCATTGTATGAGGCGAGTACAGACTGCACAGTTCTAGACACACTTTGAAGAAGACTGATCTGTGAGGAGAAACGCTTTGTATCGAGTTGTTGATGAGTTATCGTATGAAGAGAAGTAATGTCATGTATTGGAAAGAAGTTGAATAAAATCCCAATAGTTACCTTCACATTTGAATTGTGTGATAATTGTGTTTGAAGATCCAGCCCTCCCTTTACTGTACAGAAGAATAATGGTCGCCCTGTGTAAGATTTCCCTGGGATTCCAGAAGAACTCATGTAAAGTATAAGCCTTCACATACTGAGGGTCATACTTGCAACATATATATTTAGAACTAGCTGCACTACCCGGCTTCGCCCGGGTTAATAACTGCTGTTAACAAAATAGAATGTTTGAACAAAAATGTATTCTGCACACAAAAACCACAAAACAAATAGATAGAAATGTAATTATAATGTCTGTCTCCCCCTCTGTATCTCTCTCTCTCTCTATCTCTTTTTCTGTCTGTCTCTTTCCCTGTCTGTCTCTGACTGTCCCTGTCTCTTTCCCTCTATCTCTTTCCCTGTGTCTGTCTCTTTGTCTGTCTCTTTACCTGTATTTGTCTGTCTCTTACCCTGTCTGTCTCTTTCTCTCTCTTTCCCTGTCCGTTTCTCTGTGTCTGTCTCTGTCTCTTTGTCTGTGTCTGTCTCTTTACATGTCTGTGTCTGTCTCTTAACCTGTCTCTCTTTTTCCCTGTCTGTCTCTTTCCCTGTCAGTCTGTCTCTTTGTCTGTGTCTGTCTCTTTGTGTCTGTCTCTTACCCTGTCTATGTCTGTTTCTTACCCTGTCTGTGTCTGCCTCTTTCCCTGTCTGTCTGTGTCTGTCTCTTTCCCTGGCTGCATTGTGACACGCCAACATTCCATTTAAGGGCGTGGCTGCGCATTCTTCTGAAGTTCTGGCTGCACTGTGGCTCCCAGCTCCATTCGCTTTAATGGAGGCAGTTTTTTGGTGAATAACTGTAAAGCGCGGGGTTAAAATTTCCCCTTAAAACATAGCCTATGACGCTCTCAGGGTCCAGAAGTGTGAGTGTGCAAAATTTTGTGGCTGTAGCTGCAACAGTGCATATGCCAATACCGGACACACACACACACACACACACACACACACACACACACACACACACACACACACACATTCAGCTTTATATATTAGATACGAAAACTGAAGGCACTTTCTAACATACAAATGTGAGCAGGTGCAAACTGAACATGGAAAATTCTCTAACAAATATACAGCTGCACTCTGAATTGCTAAGGTAAGCTAACATTGCAGATAGGAATTTGGACATTCTTTACTGCTAAGAATAAATTAATAATTGAGACAGAACATAAAAAGTACAGTTTTTTGTGAGCCCAGTAGCCAGCATCGAGACGTATCTCTTTTTATTGGGTCCATACCTAACTTCTTCTCCCTGGGCTGATAAACCAACAATTTTATGGGCAGGTAGGAACCTGCCAATAGAAAATTAAAAATCACCTTAAAGGGAACCTGTCAGGTCCAATATGCACCCAGAACCACAAACAGTTCTCGGTTCATATTGCTAATCCCTGCCTAATTGTCCCTGTGTACACTAGCATAGATAAAGAGATCTTTAGAAAAAAGTATTTCTAAAGATCTTTTATCATATGCTAATGAGCGAGGGGACTAGTCACCTGGGTGTTACTTCCCCTGGCTAGTCCACTCTATTAGCATGTTAGTATGCCCCTATGGGTGTGCTAACATGCTAATGAATGCAGTGTCACAGGATGATCTCACTCACCTCTCCACTGCCATCGCCGCTTGACACTGGATTTCGGCTCAGTGCACATGACCCCAGAGTTTTGGTCATGCTCACTACTTTTTACTGTTTGAAGCCAAGACGCATACATCCGGCTTCATAGTGCACATGACCCAAACTCCAGAGTCATGCACACTGAGACGAAATCCAGTGTTGGGCGGTGATGGCAATGGAGAGGTGAGTGAGATCAGCCTCTGACGCTGCACATTCATTAGCATGTTAGCACAGCCACAGGGACGTACTAACATGCTAATGGAGCCGACTAGCCAGGGGAACTAACGCCCAGGGGACTAGTCCCCAAGCTACATTAGCATATGATAAAAAAATCTTTAGAAATACTTTTTCTAAAGATCTCTTTATCTATGCTAGTGTATACAGGGACGGTTAGGCAGGGATTAGCAATATGCACCCAGAACTGCTCGTGGGTCTGGGTGCATATTAAACCTGACAGGTTCTCTTTAAGCTGATGAGAAGGCGTGCTCAGTCAGAAGGTATGACCTTATTATCTAAAATGAGAACACTGATGGCACTTCCTAATAGACAAATGTGAACAGGTGCAAACTGAACATGGAATATGCACTAACAATTATACAGCTGCACTCTAAGGTACGCAAACAATGAATATAGGAATTTGGACATGTATTAATGACAATTCACTGATATCAGCAAAATGAAATCACAAAATTCACTGACCTGGTGAATTATTTACAATAAAATCAATCTTTAATGATATATACTTAAAATAGCTTTATCCACCGACAAACATCGGTCTGTCAAGCACAACAAAAATTCTAGTGAGTCCTCAATAAAATAGTGGACTCTATGGCACTCAATTGTTTAAACCCTGGGTCCTAGATATTTTACGTTTATTCCACTATGTTCATTACCATTGAGCCCATCAGGCCCTGTAAACTGCTTTAAATTATAAATAGTGAAAATAACCAGTGTTGATCATTACACCATACTTTTAATTTTTACAATACAGTGCTAATACCACTGCACTATAGTTGTCAGATATGACCAGTGCTAAATTATGATTGTTTTAAAGTACCAATATTAAGAGGCTATTGTACAGTACACATATAAATTATTATTGTGATCAACACAAATGTATTACTGCTAAAGAAAAAGAATAAAAATTGTGACACTTAGCTTATAAAAAAGGCCAGTTTTATTTGAACCCAGCAGCCAGCATCAAGGCATATTTATTTTTGCTGACTCCCTACCTTAATGGCTCTACCTGGTCTGATAAGCCTACAATTTTATGAGTTGGCAAGAAACTGCTAATAAGAAATTAAAATTTGCCTTAAGTCGTTGGTTTAATTATCTATTTGTAGGTTCCTGATGACTCATAAAATTGTAGGTTTATCAGCTGGAGTAGAGGCATTTAGATAGGGAGGTAGCAAAAAGAGATACGCCTTGACACTGTCTGCTGGGCTAACATAAACCTGGCCTTTTTTATGCCTTGTCTCAATTTTTACATTTATTTCCTTAGCAGTAATGCCTGTCCAAATTCTTATATTCAATGATTGCATACCTTACACTTTCAGAGTGCAGCTGGATATGTGTATATATTTATATCTGTTTATATGTATTTTTGTCAATTTGTCTTCAAATATGCTTGTATGCATACGTATCTGTGTATATGTTTCTGTATGTGAGTGTCTGCGTGTGCATGGGGCCCACTAAAACGCCTTCACACCCAGTGCCCATGAAAATCTGGACCCGGCCTTGCAACTTCAGACTGCTCCTCTTTTTGCTCTTTAGCTTCAACAGAATGAGCAGCTCCTCTGGCAAATGGAAGAATTGGCAATCTGGCCCTGCTAGGAGGTAAATATTAGTAGCTGAGAGAAATGGAAGTTGAGGAAAGCTCCTGAAATACATTTTGTCACGGAAGGCAAAACTTACCGAATACTCAGATAGCACATGGATGTGTAAGTGGCCTTAAAACGCCTTGAGGTCCATGATGTGTTGATGTCCAAGGAATTCACAGTGTTACTTGAAAAACCTGCGTAGACTACAGCATAGGAAGGTAGCTATAGGAGGAGAGACTGGGGCCTGTCACTGGTGCCGGGACACGTTAGTAACAGAAAGAATACAGATAGGCTGTTCATATATAGATATGGAGGATAAAAAAACTCCTGTCCACGCTCATTCTGGCAGTGTGCAAAGCAATATTTTTTACTGGATAAGTTTCATCACTCTGATGTTGTGGTTCAGGGTTACTTCCCTTTCAATATCAGCATCCTCTTTTACGGCCATTCTCCACAGACCTGCAGCTACTGATCCCTATGAGATCAGATTGTCCGTTGTTCTCATATCCACAAGTGTTCAATGCTAAAGGCTCATTTAAGATTCAGCTCCAGCATACGAAATATGGGGAAAGAGAAGAATACCAAGGCACCAGATGGAAAAAGGATATCGATTGCTAATTTACTGCACATTCACAGTGGATACTTGTTATGCAGCATATTTTACAGTCCAAAGAATGAAAAAACAACCTGTAGCGTACATAGAAATCATGACGCCCCATAGCAGAAGTTCTAGTTGGGCCCCACCCCCCCAAAAAAAATAATATTTGTCTGTTTCACATAAGACATATGACAACTTTGCAGCCCTTACAAAGTATTTTTTTTCCTATTGAAGCCCTTAGATTCCCATTTAATTGTTTCATTACAACTATAAAGTACGATGCCAACAAAAGTACCTCCACAAAGACTGTATTTTACTCCCACAGTGAATTCCTCCACAATACCCCGTTACACGCGCCGATTTATCGTGCGATCGCATGGGCGATCGCACCCGCCCCCATCGTTTGCGCGTCACTGGCAATTTGTGGCCCATGTCGCACAAAGTCGGTCACCCCTGTCACACGTTCTTACCTCCCAAACCACCTCGCTGTGGGCGGCGAACATCCTCTTCCTGAAGGGGGAGGGACGTTTGGTGTCACAGTGACGTCACTAAGCGGCCGCCGAATAGAAGCGGAGGGGCGGAGATGAGCGGGACGTAACATCCCGCCCAACTTCTTCCTTCCGCATTGCCGGCGGGTGTCGCGGGACGCAGGTAAGCTGTGTTCGTCGTTCCCGGGGTGTCACACGGAGCGATGTGTGCTGCCTCAGGAATGACGAACAACCTGCGTCCAGGAATGTGACCAATATTTTGAAAATGAACGACGTGTCAACAAGCAACGATAAGGTGAGTATTTTTGCTCGTTAACAGTCGCTCGTAGCTGTCACACGCTACGATATGTCAAACGATGCCGGATGTGCGTCACGGAATCCGTGACCCCGACGACATATCGCCAGATATATCGTAGCATGTAACACCCCCTTTACACACAAATCTTGTTCAGTATTCCAGCAACTCCATCAGGGATTTACATGTTACCTGATTTTAAACATTTTTTGGAATAAAAGTCTTTGATTTTATAAATCCCTGGTCGAGTTGCTGGAATACTGAACAAGATTTGTGTCTCCATGATTATCCGGAATCAAATTCCCTGCACTGCCCTGGATTGATTGGATTCCTCCAGACGTTACATGTGCTGTGGTTTGGTGAGCTGACATATTTTGTTTTTCCTCTACTAACACAGTATGATCCACCAACTGTGACCCCCACACAGCCCTCCAAACAGTATAATGGGCCTATATACAGTATAATGGCCACTTTCTCACACTCTA
Source organism: Anomaloglossus baeobatrachus (assembly GCF_048569485.1). Classification (NCBI taxonomy): domain Eukaryota; kingdom Metazoa; phylum Chordata; class Amphibia; order Anura; family Aromobatidae; genus Anomaloglossus; species Anomaloglossus baeobatrachus. The sequence continues at coordinate 364,973,336 of NC_134354.1, read as the reverse complement.
TAACAAGTCCTCTAAACGGTATAATAGCCCTCACACAGCCCTGTAAACAATATAATACACCTCGCACAAACCGTCACACTGTACAGTATAATTGCTTGCATACAGTATTATGGCACTCAAATAGCCCTCAATAAAGTATAAATGCTCCTTCATAGCCCTTCAAAATCTTTTAAATGCCCCCCACATAGTCCTCCATATAGTATTATTCACCCCTATAGTCCTCCATATAGTATAATGTGCCTTACATTGCCTTCCATATAGTATAATGCCACCCATAGTCCTCTATATAATATAATGTGCCCCTCATTGCCTTCCATATATTATAATGCCACCCATAGTCCCATATATAATATAATGGGCCCCACCTTGCATTACATAGAGTATATTGCTCAGCCCATAGTTTTCCATATAGTATTATGGGCCCCACATTGCCTTTCATATTAGTATAATGCACCCCCTTTGTCCTCCATATAGTAAAATGGGCCTCACATTGCCTTCCATATAGTATAATGTACCTCATTGTCCTCCATATTGCAAAATGCACCCCCCCCCATAGTCCTCCATATACTAATAGTATGAAATATTCGAGACAAATAATCCAAACCTGAATATTTTAGTATTTTTCCATCACTAGTGAAGACGATAAGCTGAACTTACACTGTCAGGGGCAGAGCCCGCTGAGTCCTGGCTGCTACAGCAGCTCTTGCCATCACTGGAGGGAGGTTCAAAGAGGGGCAGCTGATCTAAGATTGGGTGAGTGAGCTTACCCCTCCTCCATAAATAGCAAAAGAGTGGTCACATGACACATTCTTTGCCCTCTGATTAGGAAGGCTAATGCTATAGACTGGGGATTAGGGTGGGCTGGGAGGGGCTAATAATGTAGATTGGTGATTATGAGGGAGGGGGAAGCTAATGCTATAGACTGGGGTTGAGGGAGTGGAGGAGGAGGATAATGCTGTAGACTGGGGATGAGGGGCGGAGGGGGGGGCTAATGCTATAGACTAGGGATTGAGGAGGGGGAGGCTAGTGCTATAGACTTGAAATTAGAGGGGAAAGCAAATTCTATAGACTGGGCATTAGAGGGGGGAGGGAGAGGCTAATGCTATAGACTGGAGATGAGGAGTGGAAGGAGGCTAGTGCTATAGACTGGGGATTGGGGCAGACTAAAGGGGGTGTCACACATAGCGACGCAGCAGCGATCACGACCAGTGATCTGACCTTATCAGGATTGCTGCTACGTCGTTACATGGTCGCTGGTGAGCTGTCAAACAGGCAGATCTCACCAGCGACCAGTGACCAGCCCCCAGCCAGCAGCGACGTGTGGAAGCGTAACTAAGGTAAATATCGGGTAACCAAGGAAAGCACTTCTCTTGGTTACCCGATATTTACCTTAGTTACTAGCGTCCGCTGCTCTCACGCTGCCAGTGCCGGCTCCCTGTTCCCTGCACTCCTAGCCAGAGTACACATCGGGTTAATTACCCGATGTGTACTCCAGGCACGTGTGCAGGGAGCCGGCACTGGCAGCGTGAGAGCACACCGCTTAGCACTGGCTCCCTGCACTCCTAGCCAGAGTACACATCGGGTTAATTACCCAATGTGTACTCCAGCTACGTGTGCAGGGATCAGGGAGCCGGCACTGGCAGCGTGAGAGCGGCGGACGCTAGTAATTAAGGTAAATATCGGGTAACCACGAAAAGGGCTTCTTGCTTATCCGATGTTTACCGTGGTTACAGCTTACCGCAGGCTGCCAGACGCCGGCTCCCTGCTCCCTACACGCTTCAGTTCGTCGCTCTCTCGCTGTCATACACAGCGATGTGTGCTTCACAGCGGGAGAGCAATGTCCAAAAAATGAAGCAGGACATTCAGCAACAACCGGCAACCTCACAGCAGGAGCCAGGTCGTTGCTGGATGTCACACACAGCGACAGCAATGGGATGTCGCTGCTACGTCACAGAAAATGGTGACTTAGCAGCGACGTCGTTGTCGTCGTCGCTATGTGTGACACCACCTTAATGCTATTTACTAGGGATTAGGGGGCCTATTATTGTAGTCTCGGGATTAGGGGGCTTATTTCTCTAGACAGGGGTTAAGGGGGCTATAACTATAGAATGGTTTTAGAGGGGATATTACAATAGGCTGGGGTTTATGAGAGGGTCTATTACAATAGGCTGGGGTTTATGGGAGGGGCTATTACAATAGACTGGGATTTATGGGGGGCTATTAGAATAGGTGAAACAAGATGGTCCAGCTCAAATGAACAACTTTTTTATTGCTTAAAAATTCTTATATACGGAACATCAAGTATTTACACGGAATACCCTATAGTACCATTTGCATCAATGCGTTTCTGGTGTTCATACACTCAATCTGGATGATCAAGAGGAAGCATGGGAGAAGGTCATGTTGTCAGATGAGACCAAAATATAGCTTTTTGGTTTCAACTCCATGTGCTGTGTTTGGAAGAATAAGAAGGATGAGTACAACCCCAAGAGCACCGTACCAACCGTGAAGCATGGGGGGTGGAAACATCATACCTTGGAGGTATTTTTCTGCAAAGAGCACAAGACAACTGCACCGTATTGAAAGGAGGATGGATGGGGTCTTGTATTGCGATATTTTGGACAACAACCTCCTTTCCTCAGTAAAAGCATTGAAGTTGGGTCGTATCTGGAAATTCCATCATGATATTTATCCTAAACACAAAGCAAGGGCAACTAAGGATTGTCTCCGTAAGAAGCATGTCAAGGTCCTGGAATGGCTTAGCCAGTCTACCGACCTGAACCCAATAGGAAATCTTTGGAGGGAGCTTAAACTCATTGTTGCCCAGCGACAGCCCCAAAATCTGAAAGATCTGGAGAAGATCTGTATGGAGGAGTGGGCCAAAATCCTTGCAGTGTATGCAAACTTGGTCAAGAACTACAGGAAATATCTGACCTCTATAATTGGAAACAAAGGTTTTTCTATCAAATATTAAGTTCTGTTTCTCTATTGTATCAAATACTTAATTCATGCAATAAATGCAAATTTATTATTTAGAAATCATATAATGTGATTTTGTTGATTTTTTGGGGAGTCTGCCTGTCACAGTTAAAGTGTACCAAGGATAAAAATGATAGACCATTCCATTCTTTGTAGGTGGGGAAACATGGAAGATCGGCAGTGTATCACATACTTATTTTCCCCACTGTAACAACACATTTCACCATAAGAACAGTGGATTGAGTGTTAAATACGGTGTTGGCATTGTTATGGTTTTGGGCTGGTATGCTTCTGCAGAACCTGGGCAACTTTTTTTAATTCATGGAACCATTCTGAAGTAGATTGTCCGTTTGTGACCTAAAGCCTAAGCACTGTTGGATCATGCAGCAGTACAATGATATGGAGTACACAAGAAAGTCCACTTCTGAATGGCTTAAAATTAATAAAATAAGGGTTTTAGAGCTGCAAGGAGTCAAAGTTCTGACATGAATCTGATTATAATGCTGTGTTCATATCCAAAAACACTCCAATGTAGCCAAATAAAACAGTTCTACAAAAAAGACTAAGTCAAAAGTCCTTCTCAGCAAGGTAAATGACTCAGCACAAGCTATTACTGCCAAAAGGGGCATAGCCAATTATTAAATTTAGAAGGTACTACTTTTGTTACATGACTGACATACATCTTGAATAACGTAATAATGTGAAAGAACTATAAAAATGTATATACTCCCTACACATATTCTTTGAAGTAAGAATGGTAGTAAAGAGAATCCAATTGTGATAATGTTCGGAATCATTGAATTAATTATTAGGCAATTTGTATTTTTAATCTCTAATTGTATTATTGAAAAACTACAGTGCTGTCGGTCAATTCAAAAGGTTAATGAAACTGAATATTTAGGAAAATAAAAGTGAAGTTTTGTCATTCTTAGGAAAATATCTACGTGTGCAGAATAATTGGGCAACTACCGTGTTTCCTGGAAAATAAGACACTGTCTTATAATTTTTTTTGCCCTGAAAAAAGCAGTAGGGTTGAGGGAACGTTTACCCCCCAAAAAATGCAGATCTCCCAGACGAGGAGAGTCATACTTACAAAACCCCGGGCATCTGCGTTGCTTCCAGGTCCTCCTGCAATCCTTGGCGGACGTTTACAGCAGGTATGCTGAACGCTTTCCTGCACTCTCTGCTCTCTCGTCTCTATGATGCATACCAGTGAGCTCCACTGCACTGCATCTTTGGATTGTCTGCCAGCAGAATCAATTGGTATCTCCTAATGTGGTGAGTGTGTGTGCGCAATTTGATGTGTGTGGGTGTGCGATCTGATGTACGTGGGTGTGCGATCTGATGTGTGCAATCTGATGTGTTGAGGTATGCGTTCCACTGCAGGTCCTTGATGCGTTCCACTGCTGGTCCTCCCATTTGGCATCTGATAAGTATGATTGCAGAGTCTTCTGTCTTCTTTTTTTGGGGGGTGTCTGCTTTCTATGATGAAGTGTCCTACAGTATTCTTTAACTTTTTAGCTGTATGAACGCTTCATTATTAAACCACGACTTGGGCTTATTTTTGGGGTAGGGCTTATAATTAGGCCTTACATTGAAAATGCTGAAAACTCCTGCTAGGGCTTATTTTAAGGGTAGGGCTTATTTTCATAGTGTGCAGAATTGTTATGCAACTAAAGAAACAAAAATCCTAAATTTTCCTATCTCAATTCTTTATATTCATCTGTTAAAGTGAGAATAATAACCAAACAAGTTAAAATGTCCAAAAACACATTTCTGGCATTTTTTTTTAAATATCTGTGACCAATATATCCGCGATTCTTTTCAATAACGGGGATAAGCCTTTCACCCATGTAATCTGTCAGTTTCGTAACCTATTGATGATCAACTTTTTTGGCAGCACCAACCACAGCCTCCCAAACACTGATTAGAGAGGTGACTGTTTTCCTTTACTGTAAATATTCTATTTAAGAAGGGCACACAAGTTCCCAAAAGGGTTTGGGCCAGGTGAGGATGGGTGCCATGTTATTATTCTTTCATCTTTAAGACCTTTTATGGCAAGCCATACAGTGGAGACTTCGATACATGCGATGGACCATTATCTTGTATAAAAACATTTTCTTGAAAGATGTAGACTTTTTCTTCTACCACTGCTTGAGGAAAGTGTCTTCTAAAAACTGACAGTAAGTTTGGGAGTTAAAAGGGTTATCCGGCTTATTTTGACTTTTTTTTATTATTTCCCTATTGGGCTACATTGGGGCAGGTAAGTAGACAGTGACCACTTACCTGCCCTGCTGTCAGCCCCTCTCCCCCGGCTCAGAGTGGTCATGTGATCGCTCCTGCCGCTATTTTGCTGCTTCCAGTCATTTCATGTCAACATGGGCAGGACCATGTTGACATGCAAATCTGGGAACAGCATGTTGCCCCACTGCTGGGCGGGTACAGTGCGCGGAGTCCCCGTCCCCCTTCCCTGCACCCTCCCACACATTCCCCCGCACCCGTACTCTCCCCGCAACCTCCCCCGGCACTGCTGTGGGGTCCGTGAGCTGAGGGGAGGGGCCTACCTGCGCCTGCCGTGGTGTCACCGCCAGCACCGGGCCCCCTGCTCGGGATCGCACATTCAAATGTATCAGCATCTGTGATGCCATTACATTTGAAAGCGCTGATGAGAGGGAGCGCTGCTTCTCATCACTGTCCCGCTGTCTGTGTCTGACAGTTCAGGACAGCGGTGACGTCACTACTGTGCTGATATGTCCAGACCAGACAGCGGACGAACGTGCAGGAGCGGGGACCGAGGAGGGGTAAGTATGTATTCCCTACATGTGTTCCCTATGGGGGTGGGGGGGTCGGTACTGAGTTTCGTGTGTGTGTGTGTGTGTGTGTGGGGGGGAGGGTTGCAGAGCCCGATGTGTGTGCGGTGCAGAGCCCGATGTGTGTGTGCGGTGCAGAGCCATATGTGAGTGTGGTGTGCAGAGCCCTATGTGTGTGGGGGGTGCAGAGCCCTATGTGTGTGTGCGGTGCAGAGCCATATGCGAGTGTGGTGTGCAGAGCCCTATGGGTATGTGCGGTGCAGAGCCCGATGTGTGTGCGGTGCAGAGTCCGATGTGTGTGCGGTGCAGAGCCATATGTGAGTGTGGTGTGCAGAGCCCTATGTGTGTGTGGGGTGCAGAGCCCTATGTGTGTGTGCGGTGCAGAGCCATATGTGAGTGTAGTGTGCAGAGCCCTATGTGTACGTGCGGTACAGAGCCCGATGTGTGTGTGCGGTGCAGAGCCATATGTGTGTGTGGGGTGCAGAGCCATATGTGTGTGTGTGGAGTGCAGAGCCCTATGTGTGTGTGCGGTGCAGAGCCCTATGTGTGTGTGCGGTGCAGAGCCCTTTGTGTGTGTGTGTGCGGTGCAGAGCCCTATGTGTGTGTGCGATGCAGAGCCCTATGTGTGTGTGCGGTGCAGAGCCCTATGTGTGTGTGCGATGCAGAGCCCTATGTGTGTATGCGGTGCAGAGCCCGATGTGGTGGGGGGTGCAGAGCCCGATGTGGGGCTGTTATTTCCAATGCTAGAGTGATAACAGGTCAGTGCTGGGGCAGAATACTGACAGAGAATGTGTGTGCAGCAGGCTGGCAGGGGGCGAGGCTGGACACTGGGGTGGGGCTGGACACTGAGGCCGGGTGGTGCCAGCTGTGAGTGGGAGGTTTAGCACAGGAAGAGGTCAGTTTGCTGGAGCTGAATGGAAATAAAGAGCTGCAGAGAATAAAGGAATAATTCAAGAGGAACAAAAGTTAGAAAACAAAAAATAACAATGTAGAGATGTTTTATATGACAATACAGCACAGATTAGCTTAACAAAAATTTTTGAGTTTATGTCGGACAACTCCTTTAAGTCCATCTTCAACATACATAAAAATGGCCACCTCCACCTTTTTGGCATCTGAGTTGAAGTGGTGATCCACCCATAGGTCAGACCCTCTGGCCTATCATATCTCATCGGTCCATTAATCCTTTGAAAAATGTATCTCAGAAATTTCTTGTCCCAATCTTGACGTTTCAATTTATGTGTCGTATTCAGTGGTGGTCAGGTTTCAGCCTTCTTTACCTTGGTCAAGTCTCTGAACACAGAACACCTTGCACTTCTTGACAGGGAGGTTGCAGTTCTGGAAAAAAGACACCACTAGAAATTAATGGGTTCCTGGTCGCTTCACATTCGATTCTGTTCATCAAATCTTTGGCAGTTAATGTGTGTCTTTTTTTCTCAACACAATTTTTCGGGAATCCATTAATTATTTTTAGCAAAACTTTTGATGGTTCCATGATCACGCCTCAATAGTTTAGCAAGTTCAAGAGTGCTGCTCTCCTTTATAACATGTTTAAACATTTTTGACTTTTCAGTCAGTTAAATATCCTTTTTGGCCCATTTTGAAGAAAACAAGCTGCCTAATAATTCTGCACACCTTTATAAAGGTTGTTATATCCTTAAGCCACACACTCCCTCAATACATAAATACACATCACCTGATAAGCTTCATTGAATAATCATTAACATTTATACGGCTTTAAGTTGGAAAATCTGCATAAAAATGATATGGTCAAAATACTTACTTGCATAATAATAATAATAATTATGCACACAGTGTTATACTCATGTAAACTTAGTGAATGGATCAATTCCTAAAGAATGTTCATAACCATATGTTAATGTACAAAATGCCTCTTGCATTTTAAATTTCCAAGAAGAGCATATAAGGCATTTAAGTCTCCTCATACTGGCATGCCAGACCAGGTGTGTCACTCTCCACAAGGAGAAAACTTCCCCCTTAGATCATATGTTAAAGGGAATCTGTCAGCAGGTTTTTGCTAGCTCATCTAAGAGCAGCATGAGAAAGAGGCCCTGAGTTTAATGATATATCACTTAGATTACTGGGTGCAGCTGTTTGGACACAATACAAGATTTGACTATAAAGAGAACCAGGGTGCACAGCCAATCCAATAAAAAAAGGGGTGCAGCCTCTTGTGTGAAAACCAAGAGTTAATACAGAAGAAAAAGACCACACAAAAAAGAAGTGCACATCCCAACAATAATCAGAATAATTTGTAATTTTATTAATTCATGGTCTTAGTTTGCTATAACCTTGATAGTCACATGATTAACAATGGTATATCACTCATACTTATTGGGCCTCCTATTATCTATACTGGTTGTTCTGAATGGAACCTTATAACAGTTAAATATATATGTCTATCAATATAACTGTGATCAGAACGATCAGCATTTAGGCATTGCATGTGTGAGTGCATTGTTTTGCACTTTTTCTATCTAAGTGTTTTCCCACAGGAGCCATATTGATTTGCACATACATTGTTTATGTCTATATTTATGGTTCTCTCTTTATTCTGTATTTAATTATACTACATGTAACGCTAGTGATGAGCGAGTACTAAAAAGCTCGGGTGCTCGAGGCTCGGGCCGAGCATCCCAAGATACTCGTGTACTCGGCCCGAGCACTGAGCCCAATGTTATCCTATGGGACACCCGAGTATTTTTGTGAAATGACCCCCCGGCAGCATGTAGAAACCCTAAAAATGTCACAAAAGTCTCAGAAGAGTGCTCAAATGACATGGCAACAGCATGGGGAAGACCCCCTGAAGCATTTATCACTCAAAAGTCACAGCTGTGAACAATTTTGTCTGAGTTTTACGCCATTTTTACGGACTCACCAGAAAACCTTCCAAAATGACACCAAAATGAATTTTCATGGCGGAAATGTTAAGGGCACATACCCAATAGTGAGATAGAGCTGGTGTATGTTACTTTTTGAGATTATTACATGAAAGATTTTACGTGAAAACCTTGTGTGGCACTCCGATGTCCAAAACGCACGTTTTGTGCTTTTTACTAACGATGTCGGTCATTTTTTTTTTCATTCTATCTCCCGTCGGTCGGTCTCGCTCTGTCTCTCTCTCTCTATCTTGTCTGTCCCCCTCTCACAGTCTGTCGGTCAGTTCCCCCCCCCCTCTCTCTAACTTACCGTTCCCCGATCACCGGCGCGGCGCTGCACGGCTGTTCACTAAACTCCGGCGGCTTTTCCTCTTTTGAAAAAGCCGGCCGCTCATTAATCAATCTCGTATTCTCTGCTTTCCTGCTTTTCGGTGCCTATGATTGGTTGCAGTGAGACACGCCCCCACACTGAGTGACAGCTGTCTCACTGCACCCAATCACAGCAGCCGGTGGGCGTGTGTATACTGTGCAGTGAAATAAATAATTAAATAATTTAAAAAAACGGCGTGCGGTCCCCCCAATTTTTATACCAGCCAGATAAAGCCATACGGCTGAAGGCTGAAATTCTCAGGATGGGGAGCTCCACGTTATGGGGAGCCCCCCACCCTAACAATATCAGTCAGCAGCCGCCCAGAATTGCCGCATACATTATATGCGACAGTTCTGGAACTGTACCCGGCTCTTCCCGATTTACCCTAGTGCGTTGGCAAATCGGAGTAATAAGGAGTTAATGGCAGCCCATAGCTGCCACTAAATCCTAGATTAATCATGTCAGGCATCTCCCCGAGATTCCTTCCATGATTAATCTGTAAATTACAGTTAAAAAACACACACACCTGAAAAATCCTTTATTAGAAATAAAAAACACTAACAAAGTCCCTCATTACCAATTTATTAACCCCGACAAACCCTCCATGTCCGGCGTAATCCACGGACCTCCAGCGTCGCGTCCAGCTCTGCTGCATGAAGGTGACAGGAGCTGCAGAATACACCGCCGCTCCGGTCACCTCCACGCAGCTAATGAGATGAGTATAGCGATCAGCTGAGCTGTCACTGAGGTTACCTGGATCCAGCGGTGGATGCAGCGGTGGCCGCGGGTAACCTCAGTGACAGCTCAGCTGATCGCGCTACTCACCGCCGCTCCGGTCAGCTCCATGCACCAACTGAGGTGAGTATAGCGATCAACTGCTGTCACTGAGGTTAATCGCGGCCACCGCTGGATCCAGCGGTGGCCGGGAGTTACCTGACTGACAGCAGCTGATCACGCTATTCCCTTCATTAGCTGCGTGGAGGTGACCAGAGCGGCGGTGTCTTCTGCAGCTTCTGTCACTTCCATGCAGCAGAGCTGGACGCGACGCTGGAGGACTGTGGAGTACGCCGGACATGGAGGGTTTGTCGGGGTTAATAAATTGGTAATGAGTGACTTTGTTAGTGTTTTTTATTTCTAATAAATGATTTTTTCGGGTGTGTGTGTTTTTTAACTGTAATTTACAGATTAATCATGGAAGGAATCTCGGGGACACGCCTGACATGATTAATCTAGGATTTAGTGGCAGCTATGGGCTGCCATTAACTCCTTATTACCCCGATTTGCCAACGCACTAGGGTAAATCGGGAAGAGCCGGGTACAGTCCCAGAACTGTCACATATAATGTATGCGGCAATTCTGGGCAGCTGCTGACTGATATTGTTAGGGTGGGGGGCTCCCCATAACGTGGGGCTCCCCATCCTGAGAATACCAGCCTTCAGCTGTATGGCTTTATCTGGCTGGTATTAAAATTGGGGGGACCGCACGCCGTTTTTTTTAATTATTTATTTATTTATTTTACTGCACAGTATAGACCCGCCCACCGGCTGCTGTGATTGGGTGCAGTGAGACACCTGTCACTCAGCGTGGGGGCATGTCTCACTGCAACCAATCATAGGCGCCTGTGGGCGTGGAAAGCAGGGAATATGAGATGGCTGTGTACAGAGCACAGCGCGCCCGCCGGTATAAAGGCTCGGTCACGCTGTGCGGGCCAGCCAATCACTGCAATTCCACAACTAACAGGGCTGTGGCATTGCAGTGGTCTGCCAGCCAATCCCTGCATGAGGGCTGGCTCTCAAAAGAGCGCCAACATGCAGGGATGAAGACCACGAGTACAGCACGAGTATTGCAAAATTACTCGGTACCCGCCGAGTAGCCCGAGTACAGTGATACTCGTGCGAGTACCGAGTAGTAACAAGCATACTCGCTCATCACTAGTAACGACTTTTGATTACCATTAAGATTATTGTGCCCATAGTTTAATACTGCCCCTATAAGCAAATGTTATCTTTTCTAAAGGTTGTGCTTTGATATTCACATGTTCTTAAGTGTTTTTATCATGTGTGGTTTTTCATGGAATTAATAAAATTACAAATTATTCTTATTATTGTTGGGATGTGCACTTCTATTCTGTGTGGTCTTTTTCTCCTCTATTAACAATATAAGATTTGAGATTTTACATGTAGTAGAGCCCATACAGCTGCCCCCACCCACACCAGGCTTTCAGTGCACATTTCCATAGACACAACCAGCTAATTACAGAAGGGGGCTGAGTCAGACTACAGTTGACTTGTTCCTCAGTCCCACTAATGATACAGCTAAGAGGCTTAAATTAACATTGCAGGTTAACAAAAACAGACTTTGATATAAGAGACACAGGGTTGAATTCTCGGTTTTAACTCTTACAGCATGCTGTCTTCAAATTGCATAGCAGAATCCTGCTGATAGAATGCCTTTAATGGATATTTTCCTAAATGATATATCACATCATGGCCTAGCTAACAATTACTGTAGCATGACACCATCCTAATCATGGCCAGCATATTTCATACTGTTTAGCAATATGTGTTTAGAATTCATGCAGACTGTCCTTCTGCTTTATATCAATTTTACTATCTTCATTTGAATGAATGCTATCCAAAATACTAAAGAGAGAGTCAATTATTGAGAAAGCACCACCTGGTTATTCATTGGCTGGCACTTATTATATCATTTTCTGCCAAAATGCACTCAGGGTATTCTCAAACACTGGCAACAAAAATGTTTATTAAATATATACCACCAACAATCTGCCTAGAAAGTGTACAAAAGCAAAGTACATTACAAATTTAGTTTAGTTACTGAATCTGTTTCTTGGAACTGGCAAAGTTTTATAATTATTTCTCAGAGAAGCAGCTTGTGAAACAATGTAAGAATATTATTGGCTTGTTACATTATATTAGATGAGTAATAATTGTATTCAGGCTATTAGGTCCTCACTCTAAATATAACAGCAGTAGGAAAAGGGAGATGTAATTAGGGTGGCACTAAGTTTGGGTGGAGGACCATGGGCCTGAAATCTTTGCCACAAATTGTAGTGTAAATTTATGCCTGCTCATAGCAATACAATGCATTACTCTGTACTCCATTGGAAGTGCTCCACTACAGTAGTGACCACAAGGACCAGCTCACAATTAGAAAAATAAAAAGTGAAATTTCAGCTGTCACAATGCAGCCGGAGGGTGGTGTCACACACAGCGACGGCGACAACGACGTCGCTGCTAAGTCACCATTTTCTGTGACGTATCAGCGACGCCCCGTCGCTGTCACTGTGTGTGACATCCAGCAACGACCTGGCCCCTGCTGTGAGGTCGCCGGTCGTTGCTGAATGTCCTGCTTCATTTTTTGGACGTTGCTCTCCCGCTGTGAAGCACACATCGCTGTGTGTGACAGAGAGAGAGTGACGAACTGAAGCGAGCAGGGAGCAGGGAGCCTGCTTCTGGCAGCCTGCTGTAAGCTGCAACCAAGGCAAACATCAGGTAACCAAGCGAAGTGCTTCGCTAATTACCCGATATTTACCTTAGTTACTAGAGTCCGCCACTCTCAGACTGCCGGTGCCGGCTCCCTGTTCCCTGCACACATAGCTGGAGTACAGATCGGGAAAATAAGCAAAGCGGTTTGCTTATTAACCAATGTGTACTCTGGCTAGGAGTGCAGGGAGCCAGCGCTAAGCAGTGTGTGCTGGTAAACAACGTAAATATCGGGTAACCAAGCGCTTGGTTACCCGATATTTACCTTAGTTACCAAGCGTAGCATCGCTTCCACGCGTCGCTGCTGGCTGGGGGCTGGTCACTGGTCGCTGGTGAGATGTGCCTGTTTGACAGCTCACCAGCGACCATGTAACGACGCAGCAGCGATCCTGATAAGGTCAGGTCGTTGTCGTGATCGCTGCTGCGTCGTTGTGTGTGACACCACCTTTAATCTAGTAAAGGCTGCTTTATACACAATGATATCACTAGCGATCTCGTTAGCGATGTGACACGCCCAGATCGTTGTTACGATTTTCCGAGATTGCTCTTAGGTCGTTTTGTAGCGGTCACACGTACACATCTCACAAACGATGCTACATGCTTCACTATGTATTGGGGTGTTCATTGACTGTTTTTTAGATGTTTTTATTTGCTATTTTTCACTGTTCTGTGTGGATATTTTTTTATGTATAAAATTTGTGCCAATAAAATACATTTTTGATTATTTGAACAAAATCTTATTG